>NW_027182874.1:0-227500 GCF_041146395.1 Eulemur rufifrons | reverse complement strand
GGGATTGTACCCGGGAACCCACTCTATCATACTCTGGGTATGGGCCCGTGGGTTTCATGCAGGACACAGTGGTAGAGCCTCCTTTCACGCATGGCATGGGAGGATTGCAGGCTTTCTAAACTCTAAGGAAGCAGGAAGTCTGAGAATTAGATTTAGGGTTAGTATTATGGTTAGGGTTAAGGATGAAGATTAGTGTTAAGGTGAGGGCTTAGGGTTATGGAATAGGGTTAAGGTTAAAGGTTACTCTTAGGTTTAACGGTTACACTTTGGTTTAGGGTTGAGGTTTAAGGTAAGGGTTAAGATGAGGGTTTAGGGTTTGGTACAGGGTTAGGGTTAAATGTTAGGTTTAGGGTTGAAGATTAGAATTAGGG
The DNA here is from genome assembly GCF_041146395.1 of Eulemur rufifrons. Taxonomy (NCBI): domain Eukaryota; kingdom Metazoa; phylum Chordata; class Mammalia; order Primates; family Lemuridae; genus Eulemur; species Eulemur rufifrons. The sequence continues at coordinate 227,129 of NW_027182874.1, read as the reverse complement.
TTAGGATTAAAGGTTAGCGTGAGAGTTAACGCTTAGGGTTAAGCTTAAGAGTTAGGGTTTAGGGTTAGGGTTAGGGTTAGGGTTAGCTTTAGGGTTAGAGTTATGTGCTATGGTTTGTGTTACAGGTTAGGGTTAGGTTTACTGGTCACGGTTAGGGTTACGTTTAGGGGGTAACATTAGGGTTAGGGTTAGGGTTAAAGGATAGGATTAGGGTTAAGTGTTGGGCTTAGGGTTAGGGTTAAGTGTTAGGGATAGCATTAAGGATTAGGGTTAAGGTCAGGGTTAAATGCTTGGGTGCGGGTAATGGTTAGGGTCAGGGTTAAGGTTCACGGATAGGGTTAGTGTTAAGGGTTACGGGTAGGTTTAGGGTTCAGGGTTAGTGTTAGCATTAGGGCTTAAGGTTAGGATTAGGCGGTAGGTTAGATTTAGGGTTAGATCTAGGCGTTAGGGTAAGGGCTAGCGTTAGGGTTAAGAGATAGGGTTAGGTTTAATGCTTAGGATTAGGGTTAGGATTTGGGGTTAAAGTAAGTGTTAGGGGTTAGGTGTAAGGATCAAAGGTTAGGGTTATTTTTAGCTGTAGTGTTAGGGTTAGGGATAAGGGATCCCATTAGCATTAAGGGTCTTCCTTACTGTAGGGTTAAGGGTTAGGCTTAGAGTTAAAGGTTAAGGTTAGGGTCAGTGTTAAGATTTAGGATGAGGGTTAACAGTTAGGGTAAAGGTTAAGCGTTAGGGTTAGGGATTAGTGATTAGGGTTTTTGGTTAGTGTTAGGGTTAGCGGTTAGGAGTTAGTGTTTTATGAAGGGGTATGGTTAGAATTAGGATTGGGGTTAGAGTTAGGGTGAGGTATAGGGGTTAGGTTTAGGGGTTAGTTTTAGGGTAAAAGGATAGGATTAGGGTTACGGGTTGGGCTTAGGTTTAGGGTTAAAGTTTACTGCTAGGGTTAGGGATAGGGTTCAGGGTTAGCTTTAGGGGTTCTGGTTAGGGGTAGGTGTTAGGTTAGTGTCAGGGTTAGGTCTAGTCGTGAGGGTAAGGTTTAGGGTTAGCTTTAAGAGCTAGGGTTAGGTTTAATGGTTAGGATTAGGATTAGGGTTAAGGGTTAGGGTAAGGCTTAGGGGTTAGGGTGAAGGGTTAGGGTCAAGGGTTAGGGTTTTTGTTAGGCATAGCGTTGGGGTTAGAAGTAAGGGTTACTGTCAGTGTTAGGGTTGTAGGTAGGGTTACGGTTAGGGTTAGCGGTTTAAAATTAGGGTTAGGGATTAGGTGTCACAGTGATGACTAGGACATAGGGTTAGAATTATGGGATGGGGTTGTTCTCAGGAAATGGGTTATGCATTAACGTTAGGATAAGAGGTTAAAGTTAGGCGCACGGTGAGGTTTACGTGTTAAGGGGAGAAATAGGAACAGGGTTGGGTGTTATGTTCAGGGTTAGGGTTATCTGTTAAAGGTATTGTTTATGCTTAGCGCACGGGCCCTGTCTGCATTAGGCGGGCGGGGGGAGTTTAGGGGGCTGGGATTGTACCCGGGAACCCACTCTATCATACTCTGGGTATGGGCCCATGGGTTTCATGCAGGACACAGTGGTAGAGCCTCCTTTCACGCATGGCATCGGAGGATTGCAGGCTTTCTAAACTCTAAGAAAGCAAGAAGTCTGAGAATTAGATTTAGGGTTAGGATTCTGGTTAGGGTTAAGGATGAAGTTTAGTGTTAGGGTGAGGGCTTAGGGTTAGGGATTAGGGTTAGGGTTAAAGGTTACTCTTAGGTTTAACGGTTACACTTTGGTTTAGGGTTGAGGATAACGGTTAGGGTTAAGATGAGGGGTTAGGGTTTGCTACAGGGTTAGGGTTAAGTGTTAGGTTTAGGGTTGAAGATTAGGATTAGGGTTAGGATTAAAGGTTAGCGTGAGAGTTAACGCTTAGGGTTAAGGTTAAGAGTTAGGGTTTAGTGTTAGGTTTAGGGTTAGTTTTAGGGTTAGAGTTATGTGCTATGCTTTGTGTTACAGGTTAGGGTTAGGTTTACTGGTCACGGTTAGGGTTACGTTTAGGGGTTAGCATTAGGGTTAGGGTTAGGGTTAGGGTTAGTTTTAGGGTTAGAGTTATGTGCTATGGTTTGTGTTAGAGGTTAGGATTAGGTTTAATGGTCACGGTTAGGGTTACGTTTAGGGGGTATCATTAGGGTTAGGGTTAGGGTTAGGGATAAGGGATAGGATTAGGTTTAAGTGTTGGGCTTAGGGTTAGGGTTTATTGTTAAGGTTAGCATTAAATATTAGGGTTAGGGTCAGGGTTAAATGCTTGGGTGCGGGTAATGGTTAGGGTCAGGGTTAAGGTTCACGGATAGGGTTAGTGTTAAGGGTTACGGGTAGGTTTAGGGTTCAGGGTTAGTGTTAGCATTCGGGCTTAAGGTTAGGATTAGGCGGTAGGTTAGATTTAGGGTTAGATGTAGGCGTTAGGGTAAGGGCTAGCGTTAGGGTTAAGAGATAGGGTTAGGTTTAATGCTTAGGATTAGGGTTAGGGTTTGGGGTTAAAGTAAGTGTTAGGGGTTAAGTGTAAGGATCCAAGGTTAGGGTTATTTTTAGCTGTAGTGTTAGGGTTAGGGATAAGGGATCCCATTAGCATTAAGGTTTTTCTTCCTGTAGGGTTAAGGGTTAGGCTTAGAGTTAAAGGTTAAGGTTAGGGTCAGGGTTAAGATTTAGGGTGAGGGTTAACGGTTAAGGTAAAGGTTAAGCGTTAGGGTTAGGGATTAGTGATTAGGGTTTTGGTTAGTGTTAGGGTTAGTGGTTAGGAATTAGTGTTTTATGAAGGGGTATGGTTAGAATTAGGATTGGGTAAGAGTTAGGGTGAGGTATAGGGGTTAGGTTTAGGGGTTAGTTTTAGGGTAAAAGGATAGGATTAGGGTTACGGGTTGGGCTTAGGTTTAGGGTTAAAGTTTACTGCTGGAGTTAGGGATAGGGTTCAGGGTTAGCTTTAGGGGTTCTGGTTAGGGTTAGGTGTTAGGTTAGTGTCAGGGTTAGGTCTAGTCGTGAGGGTAAGGTTTAGGGTTAGCTTTAAGAGCTAGGGTTAGGTTTAATGGTTAGGATTAGGATTAGGGTTAAGGGTTAGGGTAAGGCTTAGGGGTTAGGGTGAAGGGTTAGGGTGAAGGGTTAGGGTTTTTGTTAGGCATAGCGTTGGGGTTAGAAGTAAGGGTTACTGTCAGTGTTAGGGTTGTAGGTAGGGTTACGGTTAGGGTTAGCGGTTTAGAATTAAGGTTAGGGATTAGGTGTCACAGTGATGACTAGGAGATAGGGTTAGAATTATGGGATAGGGATTGTTTACAGGAAATGGGTTATGCATTAACGTTAGGATAAGAGGTTAAAGTTAGGCGCATGGTGAGGGTTACGTGTTAAGGGGAGAAATAGGATCAGGGTTGGGTGTTATGTTCAGGGTTAGGGTTATCTGTTAAAGGTATTGTTTATGCTTAGCGCACGGGCCCTGTCTGCATTAGGCGGGCGGGGGGAGTTTAGGGGGCTGGGATTGTACCCGGGAACCCACTCTATCATACTCTGGGTATGGGCCCGTGGGTTTCATGCAGGACACAGTGGTAGAGCCTCCTTTCACGCATGGCATGGGAGGATTGGAGGCTTTCTAAACTCTAAGAAAGCAAGAAGTCTGAGAATTAGATTTAGGGTTAGGATTATGGTTAGGGTTAAGGATGAAGTTTAGTGTTAGGGTGAGGGCTTAGGGTTAGGGATTAGGGTTAGGGTTAAAGGTTACTCTTAGGTTTAACGGTTACACTTTGGTTTAGGGTTCAGGATTACGGTTAGGGTTAAGATGAGGGGTTAGGGTTTGGTACAGGGTTACGGTTAAGTGTTAGGTTTAGGGTTGAAAATTAGGATTAGGGTTAGGATTAAAGGTTAGCGTGAGTGTTAACGCTTAGGGTTAAGGTTAAGAGTTAGGGTTTAGGGTTAGTTTTAGGGTTAGAGTTATGTGCTATGGTTTGTGTTAGAGGTTAGGGTTAGGTTTACTGGTCACGGTTAGGGTTACGTTTAGGGGGTAGCATTAGGGTTAGGGTTAGGGTTAGGGTTAAGGGATAGGATTAGGGTTAAGTGTCGGGCTTAGGGTTAGGGTTTAGTGTTAAGGTTACCATTAAGGATTAGGGTTAGGGTCAGGGTTAAATGCTTGGGTGCGGGTAATGTTTAGGGTCAGGGTTTAGGTTCACGGATAGGGTTAGTGTTAAGGGTTACGGGTAGGTTTAGTGTTCAGGGTTAGTGTTAGTTTAAGGGCTTAAGGTCAGGATTAGGCGGTAGGTTAGATTTAGGGTTAGATCTAGGCGTTAGGGTAAGGGCTAGCGTTAGGGTTAAGAGATAGGGTTAGGTTTAATGCTTAGGATTAAGGTTAGGGTTTGGGGTTAAAGTAAGTGTTAGGGGTTAGGTTTAAGGATCCAAGGTTAGGGTTATTTTTAGCTGTAGTGTTAGGGTTAGGGATAAGGGATCCCATTAGCATTAAGGGTCTTCCTTACTCTAGGGTTAAGGGTTAGGCTTAGAGTTAAAGGTTAAGGTTAGTGTCAGGGTTAAGATTTAGGGTGAGGGTTAACGGTTAGGGTAAAGGTTAAGCGTTAGGTTTAGGGATTAGTGATTAGGGTTTTTGGTTAGGGTGAGGGTTTGGTTAGTGTTAGGGTTAGCGGTTAGGAGTTAGTGTTTTATGAAGGGGTATGGTTAGAATTAGGATTGGGGTTAGAGTTAGGGTGAGGTATAGGGGTTAGGTTTCGGGGTTAGTTTTAGGGTAAAAGGATAGGATTAGGGTTACGGGTTGGGCTTAGGTTTAGGGTTAAAGTTTACTGCTTGGGTTAGGGATAGGGTTCAGGGTTTGCTTTAGGGGTTCTGGTTAGGGTTAGGTGTTAGGTTAGTGTCAGGGTTAGGTCTAGTCGTGAGGGTAAGGTTTAGGGTTAGCTTTAAGAGCTAGGGTTAGGTTTAATGGTTAGGATTAGGATTAGGGTTAAGGGTTAGGGTAAGGCTTAGGGGTTAGGGTGAAGGGTTAGGGTCAAGGGTTAGGGTTTTTGTTAGGCATAGCGTTGGGGTTAGAAGTAAGGGTTACTGTCAGTGTTAGGGTTGTAGTTAGGGTTACGGTTAGGGTTAGCGGTTTAGAATTAGGGTTAGGGATTAGGTGTCACAGTGATGACTAGGAGATAGGGTTAGAATTATGGGATAGGGGTTGTTCTCAGGAAATGGGTTATGCATTAACGTTAGGATAAGAGGTTAAAGTTAGGCGCACGGTGAGGTTTACGTGTTAAGGGGAGAAATAGGAACAGGGTTGGGTGTTATGTTCAGGGTTAGGGTTATCTGTTAAAGGTATTCTTTATGTTAGCACACGGGCCCTGTCTGCATTAGGCGGGCGGGGGGAGTTTAGGGGGCTGGGATTGTACCCGGGAACCCACTCTATCATACTCTGGGTATGGGCCCGTGGGTTTCATGCAGGACACAGTGGTAGAGCCTCCTTTCACGCATGGCATGGGAGGATTGCAGGCTTTCTAAACTCTAAGAAAGCAAGAAGTCTGAGAATTAGATTTAGGGTTAGGATTCTGGTTAGGGTTAAGGATGAAGTTTAGTGTTAGGGTGAGGGCTTAGATTTAGGGAATAGGGTTAGGGTTAAAGGTTACTCTTAGGTTTAACGGTTACACTTTGGTTTAGGGTTGAGGTTTACGGTTAGGGTTAAGATGAGGGGTTAGGGTTTGGTACAGGGTTAAGGTTAAGTGTTAGGTTTAGGGTTGAAGATTAGGATTAGGGTTAGGATTAAAGGTTAGCGTGAAAGTTAACGCTTAGGGTTAAGGTTAAGAGTTAGGGTTTAGGGTTAGGGTTAGGGTTAGTTTTAGGGTTAGAGTTCTGTGCTATGGTTTGTGTTAGAGGTTAGGGTTATGTTTACTGGTCACGGTTAGGGTTACGTTTAGGGGGTAGCATTAGGGTTAGGGTTAGGGTTAAGGGATAGGATTAGGGTTAAGTGTTGGGCTTAGGGGTAGGGTTTAGTGTTAGGTTTATCATTAAGGATTAGGGTTAGAATCAGGGTTAAATGCTTGGGTGCGGGTAATGGTTAGGGTCAGGGTTAAGGTTCACGGATAGGGTTAGTGTTAAGGGTTACGGGTAGGTTTAGGGTTCAGGGTTAGTGTTAGCATTAGGGCTTAAGGTTAGGATTAGGCGGTAGGTTAGATTTAGGGTTAGATCTAGGCGTTAGGGTAAGGGCTAGCGTTAGGGTTAAGAGATAGGGTTAGGTTTAATGCTTAGGATTAGGGTTAGGGTTTGGGGTTAAAGTAAGTGTTAGGGGTTAGGTTTAAGGATCCAAGGTTAGGGTTATTTTTAGCTGTAGTGTTAGGGTTAGGGATAAGTGATCCCATTAGCATTAAGGGTCTACCTTACTGTAGGGTTAAGGGTTAGGCTTAGAGTTAAAGGTTAAGGTTAGGGTCAGTGTTAAGATTTAGGGTGAGGGTTAACGGTTAGGGTAAAGGTTAAGCATTAGGGTTAGGGATTAGTGATTAGGGTTTTTGGTTAGTGTTAGGGTTAGCGGTTAGGAGTTAGTGTTTTATGAAGGGGTATGGTTAGAATTAGGATTGGGGTTAGAGTTAGGGTGAGGTATAGGGGTTAGGTTTCGGGGTTAGTTTTAGGGTAAAAGGATAGGATTAGTGTTACGGGGTGGGCTTAGGTTTAGGGTTAAAGTTTACTGCTGGGGTTAGGGATAGGGTTGAGGGTTAGCTTTAGGGGTTCTGTTTAGTGTTAGGTGTTAGGTTAGTGTCAGGGTTAGGTCTAGTCGTGAGGGTAAGGTTTAGGGTTAGCTTTAAGAGCTAGGGTTAGGTTTAATGGTTAGGATTAGGATTAGGGTTAAGGGTTAGGGTAAGGCTTAGGGGTTAGGGTGAAGGGTTGGGGTCAAGGGTTAGGGTTTTTGTTAGGCATAGCGTTGGGTTTAGAAGTAAGGGTTACTGTCAGTGTTAGGGTTGTAGGTAGGGTTACGGTTAGGGTTAGCGGTTTAGAATTAGGGTTAGGGATTAGGTGTCACAGTGATGACTAGGAGATAGGGTTAGAATTATGGGATAGGGGTTGTTCTCAGGAAATGGGTTATGCATTAACGTTAGGATAAGAGGTTAAAGTTAGGCGCACGGTGAGGGTTACGTGTTAAGGGGAGAAATAGGAACAGGGTTGGGTGTTATGTTCAGGGTTAGGGTTATCTGTTAAAGGTATTGTTTATGCTTAGCGCACGGGCCCTGTCTGCAGTAGGCGGGCGGGGGGAGTTTAGGGGGCTGGGATTGTACCCGGGAACCCACTCTATCATACTCTGGGTATGGGCCCGTGGGTTTCATGCAGGACACAGTGGTAGATCCTCCTTTCACGCATGGCATCGGAGGATTGCAGGCTTTCTAAACTCTAAGAAAGCAAGAAGTCTGAGAATTAGATTTAGGGTTAGGATTCTGGTTAGGGTTAAGGATGAAGTTTAGTGTTAGGGTGAGGGCTTAGGGTTAGGGATTAGGGTTAGGGTTAAAGGTTACTCTTAGGTTTAACGGTTACACTTTGGTTTAGGGTTGAGGTTTACGGTTAGGGTTAAGATGAGGGGTTAGGGTTTGGTACAGGGTTAGGGTTAAGTGTTAGGTTTAGGGTTGAATATTAGGATTAGGGTTAGGATTAAAGGTTAGCGTGAGAGTTAACGCTTAATGTTAAGGTTAAGTGTTAGGGTTTAGGGTTAGGGTTAGGGTTAGGGTTAGTTTTAGGGTTAGAGTTATGTGCTATGGTTTGTGTTAGAGGTTAGGGTTAGGTTTACCGGTCACGGTTAGGGTTACGTTTAGGGGGTAGCATTAGGGTTAGGGTTAGGGTTAAGGGATAGGATTAGGGTTAAGTGTTGGGCTTAGGGTTAGGGTTTAGTGTTAAGGTTAGCATTAAGGATTAGTGTTAGGGTCAGGGTTAAATGCTTGGGTGCGGGTAATGTTTAGCGTCAGGGTTAAGGTTCACGGATAGGGTTAGTGTTAAGGGTTACGGGTAGGTTTAGGGTTCAGGGTTAGTGTTAGCATTAGGGCTTAAGGTTAGGATTAGGCGGTGGGTTAGATTTAGGGTTAGATTTAGGCGTTAGGGTAAGGGCTAGCGTTAGGGTTAAGAGATAGGGGTAGGTTTAATGCTTAGGATTAGGGTTAGGGTTTGGGGTTAAAGTAAGTGTTAGGGGTTAGGTTTAAGGATCCAAGGTTAGGGTTATTTTTAGCTGTAGTGTTAGGGTTAGGGATAAGGGATCCCATTAGCATTAAGGGTCTTCCTTACTGTAGGGTAAAGGGTTAGGCTTAGAGTTAAAGGTTAAGGTTAGGGTCAGTGTTAAGATTTAGGGTGAGGGTTAACAGTTAGGGTAAAGGTTAAGCGTTAGGGTTAGGGATTAGTGATTAGGGTTTTTGGTTAGTGTTAGGGTTAGCGGTTAGGAGTTAGTGTTTTATGAAGGGGTATGGTTAGAATTAGGATTGGGGTTAGAGTTAGGGTGAGGTATAGGGGTTAGGTTTAGGGGTTAGTTTTAGGGTAAAAGGATAGGATTAGTGTTACGGGTTGGGCTTAGGTTTAGGGTTAAAGTTTACTGCTGGGGTTAGGGATAGGGTTCAGGGTTAGCTTTAGGGGTTCTGGTTAGGGTTAGGTGTTAGGTTAGTGTCAGGGTTAGGTCTAGTCTTGAGGGTAAGGTTTAGGGTTAGCTTTAAGAGCTAGGGTTAGGTTTAATGGTTAGGATTAGTTTTAGGGTTAAGGGTTAGGGTAAGGCTTAGGGGTTAGGGTGAAGGGTTGGGGTCAAGGGTTAGGGTTTTTGTTAGGCATAGCGTTGGGGTTAGAAGTAAGGGTTACTGTCAGTGTTAGGGTTGTAGGTAGGGTTACGGTTAGGGTTAGCGGTTTAGAATTAGGGTTAGGGATTAGGTGTCACAGTGATGACTAGGAGATAGGGTTAGAATTATGGGATAGGGGTTGTTCTCATTAAATGGGTTATGCATTAACGTTAGGATAAGAGGTTAAAGTTAGGCGCACGGTGAGGTTTACGTGTTAAGGGGAGAAATAGGAACAGGGTTGGGTGTTATGTTCAGGGTTAGGGTTATCTGTTAAAGGTATTGTTTATGCTTAGCGCACGGGCCCTGTCTGCATTAGGCGGGCGGGGGGAGTTTAGGGGGCTGGGATTGTACCCGGGAACCCACTCTATCATACTCTGGGTATGGGCCCATGGGTTTCATGCAGGACACAGTGGTAGAGCCTCCTTTCACGCATGGCATGGGAGGATTGCAGGCTTTCTAAACTCTAAGAAAGCAAGAAGTCTGAGAATTAGATTTAGGGTTAGGATTATGGTTAGGGTTAAGGATGAAGTTTAGTGTTAGTGTGAGGGCTCAGGGTTAGGGATTAGGGTTAGGGTTAAAGGTTACTCTTAGGTTTAACGGTTACACTTTGGTTTAGGGTTGAGTTTTACGGTTAGGGTTAAGATGACGGGTTAGGGTTTGGTACAGGGTTAGGGTTAAGTGTTAGGTTTAGGGTTGAAGACTAGGATTAGGTTTAGGATTAAAGGTTAGCGTGAGAGTTAACGCTTAGCGTTAAGTTTAAGAGTTAGGGTTTAGGGTTAGGGTTAGGGTTAGGGTTAGTTTTAGGGATAGAGTTATGTGCTATGTTTTGTGTTAGAGGTTAGGGTTAGGTTTACTGGTCACGGTTAGGGTTACGTTTAGGGGGTAGCATTAGGGTTAGGGTTAGGGTTAGGGTTAAGGGATAGGATTAGGGTTAAGTGTTGGGCTTAGGGTTAGGGTTTAGTGTTAAGGTTACCGTTAAGGATTAGGGTTAGGGTCAGGGTTAAATGCTTGGGTGCGGGTAATGTTTAGGGTCAAGGTTTAGGTTCACGGATAGGGTTAGTGTTAAGGGTTACGGGTAGGTTTAGGGTTCAGGGTTAGTGTTAGCATAAGGGCTTAAGGTTAGGATTAGGCAGTAGGTTAGATTTAGGGTTATATCTAGGCGTCAGGGTAAGGGCTAACGTTAGGGTTAAGAGATAGCTTTAGGTTTAATGCTTAGGATTAGGGTTAGGGTTTGGGTTTAAAGTAAGTGTTAGGGGTTAGGTTTAAGGATCCAAGGTTAGGGTTATTTTTAACTGTAGTGTTAGGGTTAGGGATAAGGGATCCCATTAGCATTAAGGGTCTTCCTTACTGTAGGGTTAAGGGTTAGGCTTAGAGTTAAAAGTTAAGGTTAGTGTCAGGGTTAAGATTTAGGGTGAGGGTTAACGGTTAGGGTAAAGGTTAAGCGTTAGGTTTAGGGATTAGTGATTAGGGTTTTTGGTTAGGGTTAGGGTTAGGGTTAGTGTTAGGGTTAGCGGTTAGGAGTTAGTGTTTTATGAAGGGCTTAGGGTTAGGGATTAGGGTTAAGGTTAAAGGTTACTGTTAGTTTTAACGGATACACTTTGGTTTAGGGTTGAGGTTTACGGTTAGGGTAAAGATGAGGGGTTAGGGTTTGTTACAGGGTTAGGGTTAAGTGTTAGGTTTAGGGTTGAAGATTAGGATTAGGGTTAGGATTAAAGGTTAGAGTGAGAGTTAACGCTTAGGGTTAAGGTTAAGAGTTAGGGTTTAGGGTTAGGGTTAGTGTTAGTTTTAGGGTTAGAGTTAGGTGCTATGCTTTGTGTTAGAGGTTAGGGTTAGGTTTACTGGTCATGGTTAGGGTTACGTTTAGGGGTTAGCATTAGGGTTAGGGTTAGGGTTAAGGGATACGATTAGGGTTAAGTGCTGGGCTTAGGGTTAGGGTTTAGTGTTAAGGTTAGCATTAAGGATTAGTGTTAGGGTCAGGGTTAAATGCTTGGGTGCGGGTAATGTTTAGGGTCAGGGTTAAGGTTCACGGATAGGGTTAGTGTTAAGGGTTACGGGTAGGTTTAGGGTTCAGGGTTAGTGTTAGCATTAGGGCTTAAGGTTAGGATTAGGCGGTGGGTTAGATTTAGGGTTAGATCTAGGCGTTAGGGTAAGGGCTAGCGTTAGGGTTAAGAGATAGGGTTAGGTTTAATGCTTAGGATTAGGGTTAGGGTTTGGGGTTAAAGTAAGTGTTAGGGGTTAGGTTTAAGGATCCAAGGTTAGGGTTATTTTTAGCTGTTGTTAGGGTTAGGGATAAGGGATCCCATTAGCATTAAGGGTCTTCCTTACTGTAGGGTTAAGGGTTAGTCTTAGAGTTAAAGGTTAAGGTTAGGGTCAGTGTTAAGATTTAGGGTGAGGGTTAACGGTTAGGGTAAAGGTTAAGCGTTAGGGTTAGGGATTAGTGATTAGGGTTTTTGGTTAGTGTTAGGGTTAGCGGTTAGGAGTTAGTGTTTTATGAAGGGGTATGGTTAGAATTAGGATTGGGGTTAGAGTTAGGGTGAGGTACAGGGGTTAGGTTTCGGGGTTAGTTTTAGGGTAAAAGGATAGGATTAGGGTTACGGGTTGGGCTTAGGTTTAGGGTTAAAGTTTACTGCTGGGGTTATGGATAGGGTTCAGGGTTAGCTTTAGGGGTTCTGGTTAGGGTTAGGTGTTAGGTTAGTGTCAGGGTTAGGTCTAGTCGTGAGGGTAAGGTTTAGGGTTAGCTTTAAGAGCTAGGGTTAGGTTTAATGGTTAGGATTAGGATTAGGGTTAAGGGTTAGGGTAAGGCTTAGGGGTTAGGGTGAAGGGTTGGGGTCAAGGGTTAGGGTTTTTGTTAGGCATAGCGTTGGGGTTAGAAGTAAGGGTTACTGTCAGTGTTAGGGTTGTAGGTAGGGTTACGGTTAGGGTTAGCGGTTTAGAATTAGGGTTAGGGATTAGGTGTCACAGTGATGACTAGGAGATAGGGTTAGAATTATGGGATAGGGGTTGTTTTCAGGAAATGGGTTATGCATTAACGTTAGGATAAGAGGTTAAAGTTAGGCGCACGGTGAGGTTTACGTGTTAAGGGGAGAAATAGGAACAGGGTTGGGTGTTATGTTCAGGGTTAGGGTTATCTGTTAAAGGTATTGTTTATGCTTAGCGCACGGGCCCTGTCTGCATTAGGCGGGCGGGGGGAGTTTAGGGGGCTGGGATTGTACCCGGGAACCCACTCTATCATACTCTGGGTATGGGCCCATGGGTTTCATGCAGGACACAGTGGTAGAGCCTCCTTTCACGCATGGCATGGGAGGATTGCAGGCTTTCTAAACTCTAAGAAAGCAAGAAGTCTGAGAATTAGATTTAGGGTTAGGATTATGGTTAGGGTTAAGGATGAAGTTTAGTGTTAGTGTGAGGGCTTAGGGTTAGGGATTAGGGTTAGGGTTAAAGGTTACTCTTAGGTTTAACGGTTACACTTTGGTTTAGGGTTGAGGTTTACGGTTAGGGTTAAGATGAGGAGTTAGGGTTTGGTATAGGGTTAGGGTTAAGTGTTAGGTTTAGGGTTGAAGACTAGGATTAGGTTTAGGATTAAAGGTTAGCGCGAGAGTTAACGCTTAGGGTTAAGGTTAAGAGTTAGGGTTTAGGGTTAGTTTTAGGGTTAGAGTTATGTGCTATGGTTTGTGTTAGAGGTTAGGGTTAGGTTTACTGGTCACGGTTAGGGTTACGTTTAGGGGGTATCATTAGGGTTATGGTTAGGGTTAGGGTTAAGGGATAGGATTAGGGTTAAGTGTTGGGTTTAGGGTTAGAGTTTAGTGTTAACGTTACCATTAAGTATTAGGGTTAGGGTCACGGTTAAATGCTTGGGTGCGGGTAATGTTTAGGGTCAGGGTTTAGGTTCACGGATAGGGTTAGTGTTAAGGGATACGGGTAGGTTTAGGGTTCAGGGTTAGTGTTAGCATTAGGGCTTAAGGTTAGGATTAGGCGGTAGGTTAGATTTAGGGTTAGATCTAGGCGATAGGGTAAGGGCTAGCGTTAGGGTTAAGAGATAGCGTTAGGTTTAATGCTTAGGATTACGGTTAGGGTTTGGGGTTAAAGTAAGTGTTAGGGGTTAGGTTTAAGGATTCAAGGTTAGGGTTATTTTTAGCTGTAGTGTTAGGGTTAGGGATAAGGGATCCCATTAGCATTAAGGGTCTTCCTTACTGTTTTTTTAAGGGTTAGGCTTAGAGTTAAAGGTTAAGGTTAGTGTCAGGGTTAAGATTTAGGGTGAGGGTTAACAGTTAGGGTAAAGGTTAAGCGTTAGGGTTAGGGATTAGTGATTAGGGTTTTTGGTTAGTGTTAGGGTTAGCGGTTAGGAGTTAGTGTTTTATGAAGGGATATGGTTAGAATTAGGATTGGGGTTAGAGTTAGGGTGAGGTATAGGGGTTAGGTTTAGGGGTTAGTTTGAGGGTAAAAGGATAGGATTAGGGTTACGGGTTGGGCTTAGGTTTAGGGTTAAAGTTTACTGCTAGGGTTAGGGATAGGGTTCAGGGTTAGCTTTAGGGGTTCTGGTTAGGGTTAGGTGTTAGGTTAGTGTCAGGGTTAGGTCTAGTCGTGAGGGTAATGTTTAGGGTTAGCTTTAAGAGCTGGGGTTAGGTTTAATGGTTAGGATTAGGATTAGGGGTAAGGGTTAGGGTAAGGCTTAGGGGTTAGGGTGAAGGGTTAGGTTCAAGGGTTAGGGTTTTTGTTAGGCATAGCGTTGGGGTTAGAAGTAAGGGTTACTGTCAGTGTTAGGGTTGTAGGTAGGGTTACGGTTAGGGTTAGCGGTTTAGAATTAGGGTTAGGGATTAGGTGTCAGAGTGATGACTAGGAGATAGGGTTAGAATTATGGGATAGGGGTTGTTTTCAGGAAATGGGTTATGCATTAACGTTAGTATAAGAGGATAAAGTTAGGCGCACGGTGAGGTTTACGTGTTAAGGGGAGAAATAGGAACAGGGTTGGGTGTTATGTTCAGGGTTAGGGTTTTCTGTTAAAGGTATTGTTTATGCTTAGCGCACAGGCCCTGTCTGCATTAGGCGGGAGGGGGGAGTTTAGAGGGCTGGGATTGAACCCGGGAACCCACTCTATCATACTCTGGGTATGGGCCCGTGGGTTTCATGCATGACACAGTGATAGAGCCTCCTTTCACGCATGGCATGGGAGGATTGCAGGCTTTCTAAACTCTAAGAAAGCAAGAAGTCTGAGAATTAGATTTAGGGTTAGATTCTGGTTAGGGTTAAGGATGAAGATTAGTGTTAGGGTGAGGGCTTAGGGTTAGGGATTAGGGTTAGGGTTAAAGGTTATTCTTAGGTTTAACGGTTACACTTTGGTTTAGGGTTGAGGTTTACGCTTAGGGTTAAGATGAGGGGTTAGGGTTTGGTACAGGGTTAGGGTTAAGTGTTAGGTTTAGGGTTGAAGATTAGGATTAGGGTTAGGATTAAAGGTTAGCGTGAGAGTTAACGCTTAGGGTTAAGGTTAAGAGTTAGGGTTTAGGGTTAGGGTTAGGGTTAGTTTTAGGGTTAGAATTATGTGCTATGGTTTGTGTTAGAGGTTAGGGTTAGGTTTACTGGTCACGGTTGGGGTTACATTTAGGGGGTAGCATTAGGGTTAGGGTAAGGGTTATGGGATAGGATTAGGGATAAGTGTTGGGCTTAGGGTTAGGGTTTAGTGTTAGGTTTATCATTAAGGATTAGGGTTAGAATCAGGGTTAAATGTTGGGGTGCGGGTAATGGTTAGGGTCAGGGTTAAGGTTCACGGATAGGGTTAGTGTTAAGGGTTACGGGTAGGTTTAGGGTTCAGGGTTAGTGTTAGCATTAGGGCTTAAGGTTAGGATTAGGCGGTAGGTTAGATTTAGGGTTAGATCTAGGCGTTAGGGTAAGGGCTAGCGTTAGGGTTAAGAGATAGGGTTAGGTTTAATGCTTAGGATTAGGGTTAGTGTTTGGGGTTAAAGTAAGTGTTAGGGGTAAGGTTTAAGGATCAAAGGTTAGGGTTATTTTTAGCTGTAGTGTTAGGGTTAGGGATAAGGGATCCCATTAGCATTAAGGGTCTTCCTTCCTGTAGGGTTAAGGGTTAGGCTTAGAGTTAAAGGTTAAGGTTAGGGTCAGTGTTAAGATTTAGGGTGAGGGTTAACGGTTAAGGTAAACGTTAAGCGTTAGGGTTAGGGATTAGTGATTATGGTTTTTGGTTAGTGTTAGGGTTAGCGGTTAGGAGTTAGTGTTTTATGAAGGGTATTGTTAGAATTAGGATTGGGGTTAGAGTTAGGGTGAGGTATAGGGGTTAGGTTTCGGGGTTAGTTTTAGGGTAAAAGGATAGGATTAGGGTTACGGGTTGGGCTTAGGTTTAGGGTTAAAGTTTACAGCTGGGGTTAGGGATAGGGTTCAGGGTTAGCTTTAGGGGTTCTGGTTAGGGTTAGGTGTTAGGTTAGTGTCAGGGTTAGGTCTAGTCGTGAGGGTAAGGTTTAGGGTTAGCTTTAAGAGCTAGGGTTAGGTTTAATGGTTAGGATTAGGATTATGGTTAAGGGTTAGGGTAAGGCTTAGGGGTTAGGGTAAAGGGTTAGGGTCAAGGGTTAGGGTTTTTGTTAGGCATAGCGTTGGGGTTATAAGTAAGGGTTACTGTCAGTGTTAGGGTTGTAGGTAGGGTTACGGTTAGGGTTAGCGGTTTAGAATTAGGGTTAGGGATTAGGTGTCACAGTGATGACTAGGAGATAGGGTTAGAATTATGGGATAGGGGTTGTTTTCAGGAAATGGGTTTTGCATTAACGTTAGGATAAGAGGTTAAAGTTAGGCGCACGGTGAGGTTTACGTGTTAAGGGGAGAAATAGGAACAGGGTTGGGTGTTATGTTCAGGGTTAGGGTTATCTGTTAAAGGTATTGTTTATGCTTAGCGCACGGGCCCTGTCTGCATTAGGCGGGCGGGGGGAGTTTAGGGGGCTGGGATTGAACCCGGGAACCCACTCTATCATACTCTGGGTATGGGCCCATGGGTTTCATGCAGGACACAGTGGTAGAGCCTCCTTTCACGCATGGCATGGGAGGATTGCAGGCTTTCTAAACCCTAAGAAAGCAAGAAGTCTGAGAGTTAGATTTAGGGTTAGATTATGGTTAGGGATAAGGATGAAGTTTAGTGTTAGGGTGAGGGCTTAGGGTTAGGGATTAGGGTTAGGGTTAAAGGTTACTCTTAGGTTTAACGGTTACACTTTGGTTTAGGGTTGAGGTTTACGGTTAGGGTTAAGATGAGGGGTTAGGGTTTGGTACAGGGTTAGGGTTAAGTGTTAGGTTTAGGGTTGAATATTAGGATTAGGGTTAGGATTAAAGGTTAGCGTGAGAGTTAATGCTTAGTGTTAAGGTTAAGAGTTAGGGTTTAGGGTTAGGGTTAGGGTTAGGGTTAGTTTTAGGGTTAGAGTTATGTGCTATGGTTTGTGTTAGAGGTTAGGGTTAGGTTTACTGGTCACGGTTAGGGTTACGTTTAGGGGGTAGCATTAGGGTTAGGGTTAGGGTTAAGGGATAGGATTAGGGTTAAGTGTTGGGCTTAGGGTTAGGGTTTAGTGTTAGGTTTATCATTAAGGATTAGGGTTAGAATCAGGGTTAAATGCTTGGGTGCGGGTAATGGTTAGGGTCAGGGTTAAGGTTCACGGATAGGGTTAGTGTTAAGGGTTACGGGTAGGTTTAGGGTTCAGGGTTAGTGTTAGCATTAGGGCTTAAGGTTAGGATTAGGCGGTAGGTTAGATTTAGGGTTAGATCTAGGCGTTAGGGTAAGGGCTAGCGTTAGGGTTAAGAGATAGGGTTACGTTTAATGCTTAGGATTAGGGTTAGGGTTTGAGCTTAAAGTAAGTGTTAGGGGTTAGGTGTAAGGATACAAGGTTAGGGTTATTTTTAGCTGTAGTGTTAGGGTTAGGGATAAGGGATCCCATTAGCATTAAGGGTCTTCCTTACTGTAGGGTTAAGGGTTAGGCTTAGAGTTAAAGGTTAAGGTTAGGGTCAGTGTTAAGATTTAGGGTGAGGGTTAACGGTCAGGGTAAAGGTTAAGCGTTAGGGTTAGGGACTAGTGATTAGGGTTTTTGGTTAGTGTTAGGGTTAGCGGTTAGGCGTTAGTTTTTTATGAAGGGTATGGTTAGAATTAGGATTGGTGTTAGAGTTAGGGTGAGGTATAGGGGTTAGGTTTAGTGGTTAGTTTGAGGGTAAAAGGATAGGATGAGGGTTACGGGTTGGGCTTAGGTTTAGGGTTTAAGTTTACTGCTGGGGTTAGAGATAGGGTTCAGTGTTAGCTTTAGGGGTTCTGGTTAGGGTTAGGTGTTAGGTTAGTGTCAGGGTTAGGTCTAGTCGTGAGGGTAAGGTTTAGGGTTAGCTTTAAGAGCTAGCGTTAGGTTTAATGGTTAGGATTAGGATTAGGGTTAAGGGTTAGGGTAAGGCTTAGGGGTTAGGGTGAAGGGTTAGGGTCAAGGGTTAGGGTTTTTGTTAGGCATAGCGTTGGGGTTAGAAGTAAGGGTTACTGTCAGTGTTAGGGTTGTAGGTAGGGTTACGGTTAGGGTTAGCGGTTTAGAATTAGGGTTAGGGATTAGCTGTCACAGTGATGACTAGGAGATAGGGTTAGAATTATGGGATAGGGGTTGTTCTCAGGAAATGGGTTATGCATTAACGTTAGGATAAGAGGTTAAAGTTAGGCGCACGGTGAGGTTTACGTGTTAAGGGGAGAAATAGGAACAGGGTTGGGTGTTATGTTCAGGGTTAGGGTTATCTGTTAAAGGTATTGTTTATGCTTAGCGCACGGGCCCTGTCTGCATTAGGCGGGCGGGGGGAGTTTAGGGGGCAGGGATTGTACCCGGGAACCCACTCTATCATACTCTGGGTATGGGCCCGTGGGTTTCATGCAGGACACAGTGGTAGAGCCTCCTTTCACGCATGGCATGGGAGGATTGCAGGCTTTCTAAACTCTAAGAAAGCAAGAAGTCTGAGAATTAGATTTAGGGTTAGGATTCTGGTTAGGGTTAAGGATGAAGTTTAGTGTTAGGGTGAGGGCTTAGGGTTAGAGATTAGGGTTATGGTTAAAGGTTACTCTTAAGTTTATCGGTTACCCTTTGGTTTAGGGTTGAGGTTTACGGTTAGGGTTAAGAAGAGGGGTTAGGGTTTGGTACAGGGTTAGGGTTAAGTGTTAGGTTTAGGGTTGAAGATTAGGATTAGGGTTAGGATTAAAGGTTAGCGTGAGAGTTAACGCTTAGGGTTAAGGTTAAGAGTTAGGGTTTAGGGTTAGGGTTAGGGTTAGTTTTAGGGTTAGAGTTATGTGCTATGGTTTGTGTTAGAGGTTAGGGTTAGGTTTACTGGTCACGGTTAGGGTTACGTTTAGGGGTTAGCATTAGGGTTAGTGTTAGGGTTAGGGTTAAGGGATAGGATTAGGGTTAAGTGTTGGGCTTAGGGTTAGTGTTTAGTGTTAAGGTTAGCATTAAGGATTAGCGTTAGGGTCAGGGTTAAATGCTTGGGTGCGGGTAATGGTTAGGGTCAGGGTTTAGGTTCACGGATAGGGTTAGTGTTAAGGGTTACGGGTGGTTTTAGGGTTCAGAGTTAGTGTTAGCATTAGGGCTTAAGGTTAGGATTAGGCGGTAGGTTAGATTTAGGGTTAGATCTAGGCGTTAGGGTAAGGTCTAGCGTTAGGGTTAAGAGATAGGGTTAGGTGTAAAGCTTAGGATTAGCTTTAGGGTTTGGGGTTAAAGTAAGTGTTAGGGGTTAGGTTTAAGGATCCAAGGTTAGGGTAATTTTTAGCTGTAGTGTTAGGGTTAGGGATAAGGGATCCCATTAGCATTAAGGGTCTTCCTTACTGTAGGGTTAAGGGTTAGGCTTAGAGTTAAAGGTTAAGGTTAGGGTCACTGTTAAGATTTAGGGTGAGGGTTAACGGTTAAGGTAAAGGTTAAGCGTTAGGGTTAGGGATTAGTGATTAGGGTTTTTGATTAGTGTTAGGGTTAGCGGTTAGGAGTTAGTGTTTTATGAAGGGGTATGGTTAGAATTAGGATTGGGGTTAGAGTTAGGGTGAGGTATAGGGGTTAGGTTTAGGGGTTAGTTTTAGGGTAAAAGGATAGGATTAGGGTTAGGGGTTGGGCTTAGGTTTAGGGTTAAAGATTACTGCTGGAGTTAGGGATAGGGTTCAGGGTTAGCTTTAGGGGTTCTGGTTAGGGTAAGGTGTTAGGTTAGTGTCAGGGTTAGGTCTAGTCGTGAGGGTAAGGTTTAGGGTTAGCTTTAAGAGCTAGGGTTAGGTTTAATGGTTAGGATTAGGATTAGGGTTAAGGGTTAGGGTTAGCATTAAGGATTAGGGTTAGGGCAGGGTTAAATGCTTGGGTGCTTGTAATGGTTAGGGTCAGGGTTAAGGTTCACGGATAGTGTTAGTGTTAAGGCTTACGGGTAGGTTTAGGGTTCAGGGTTAGTGTTAGCATTAGGGCTTAATGTTAGGATTAGGCGGTAGGTTAGATTTAGGGTTAGATCTAGGCGTTAGGGTAAGGGCTAGCGTTAGGGTTAAGAGATAGGGTTAGGTTTAATGCTTAGGATTAGGGTTAGGGTTTGGGGTTAAAGTAAGTGTTAGGGGTTAGGTTTAAGGATCCAAGGTTAGGGTTATTTTTAGCTGTAGTGTTAGGGTTAGGGACAAGGGATCCCATTAGCATTAAGGGTCTTCCTTACTGTAGGGTTAAGGGTTAGGCTTAGAGTTAAAGGTTAAGGTTAGGGTCAGTGTTAAGATTTAGGGTAAGGGTTAACGGTCAGGGTAAAGGTTAAGCGTTAGGGTTAGGGACTAGTGATTAGGGTTTTTGGTTATTGTTAGGGTTAGCGGTTAGAAGTTAATGTTTTATGAAGGGGTATGGTTAGAATTAGGATTGGGTTTAGAGTTAGGGTGAGGTATACGGGTTAGGTTAGGGGTTAGTTTTAGGGTAAAAGGATAGGATTAGGGTTACGTGTTGGGCTTAGGTTTAGGGTTAAAGTTTACTGCTAGGGTTAGGGATAGGGTTCAGGGTTAGCTTTAGGGGTTCTGGTTAGGGTTAGGTGTTAGGTTAGTGTCAGGGTTAGGTCTAGTCGTGAGGGTAAGGTTTAGGGTTAGCTTTAAGAGCTATTGTTAGGTTTAATGGTTAGGATTAGGATTCGGGTTAAGGGTTAGGGTAAGGCTTAGGGGTTAGGGTGAAGGGTTAGGGTCAAGGGTTAGGGTTTTTGTTAGGCATAGCGTTGGGGTTAGAAGTAAGGGTTACTGTCAGTGTTAGGGTTGTAGGTAGGTTTAGGTTAGGGTTAGCGGTTTAGAATTAGGGTTGGGGATTAGGTGTCACAGTGATGACTAGGAGATAGGGTTAGAATTATGGGATAGGGGTTGTTCTCAGGAAATGGGTTATGCATTAACGTTAGGATAAGAGGTTAAAGTTAGGCGCACGGTGACGTTTACGTGTTAAGGGGAGAAATAGGATCAGGGTTGGGTGTTATGTTCAGGATTAGGGTTATCTGTTAAAGGTATTGTTTATGTTTAGCGCACAGGCCCTGTCTGCATTAGGCAGGCGGGGGGAGTTCAGGGGGCTGGGATTGTACCCGGGAACCCACTCTATCATACTCTGGTTATGGGCCCGTGGGTTTCATGCAGGACACAGTGGTAGAGCCTCCTTTCACGCATGGCATGGGAGGATTGCAGGCTTTCTAAACTCTAAGAAAGCAAGAAATCTGAGAATTAGATTTAGGGTTAGGATTCTGGTTAGGGTTAAGGATGAAGTTTAGTGTTAGGGTGAGGGCTTAGGGTTAGGGATTAGGGTTAGGGTTAAAGGTTACTCTTAGGTTTAACGGTTACACTTTGGTTTAGGGTTGAGGTTTACGGTTAGGGTTAAGATGAAGGGTTAGGGTTTGGTAAAGGGTTAGGGTTAAGTGTTAGGTTTAGGGTTGAAGATTAGGATTAGGGTTAGGATTAAAGGTTAGCGTGAGAGTTAACGCTTAGGGTTAAGGTTAAGAGTTAGGGTTTAGGGTTAGGGTTAGTGTTAGGGTTAGGGTTAGTTTTAGGGTTAGAGTTATGTGCTATGGTTCGTGTTAGAGGTTAGGGTTAGGTTTACTGGTCACGGTTAGGGTTGCGTTTAGGGTGTAGCATTAGGGTTAGGGTTAGGGTTAAGGGATAGGATTAGGGATAAGTGTTGGGCTTAGGGTTAGGGTTTAGTGTTAGGGTTAGCATTAAGGATTAGGGTTAGGGTCAGGGTTAAATGCTTGGGTGCGGGTAATGGTTAGGGTCAGGGTTAAGGTTCACGGATAGGGTTATTGTTAAGGGTTACGGGTAGCTTTAGGGTTCAGGGTTAGTGTTAGCATTAGGGCTTAAGGTTAGGATTAGGCCGTAGGTTAGATTTAGGGTTAGATCTAGGCGTTAGGGTAAGGGCTAGCGTTAGGGTTAAGAGATAGGGTTAGGTTTAATGCTTAGGATTAGGGTTAGGGTTTGGGGTTAAAGTAAGTGTTAGGGGTTAGATTTAAGGATCCAAGGTTAGGGTTATTTTTACCTGTAGTGTTAGGGTTAGGGATAAGGGATCCCATTAGCATTAAGGGTCTTCCTTACTGTAGGGTTAAGGGTTAGGCTTAGAGTTAAAGGTTAAGGTTAGGGTCAGTGTTAAGATTTAGGGTGAGGGTTAACGGTTAGGGTAAAGGTTAAGCGTTAGGGTTAGGGATTAGTGATTAGGGTTTTTGGTTAGTGTTAGGGTTAGCGGTTAGGAGTTAGTGTTTTATGAAGGGGTATGGTTAGAATTAGGATTGGGGTTAGAGTTAGGGTGAGGTATAGGTGTTAGGTTTAGGGGTTAGTTTTAGGGTAAAAGGATAGGATTAGGGTTACGGGTTGGGCTTAGGTTTAGGGTTAAAGTTTACTGCTAGGGTTAGGGATAGGGTTCAGGGTTAGCTTTAGGGGTTCTGGTTAGGGTTAGGTGTTAGGTTAGTGTCAGGGTTAGGTCTAGTCGTGAGGGTAAGGTTTAGGGTTAGCTTTAAGAGCTAGGGTTAGGTTTAATGGTTAGGATTAGGATTAGGGTTAAGGGTTAGGGTAAGGCTTAGGGGTTAGGGTGAAGGGTTAGGTTCAAGGGTTAGGGTTTTTGTTAGGCATAGCGTTGGGGTTAGAAGTAAGGGTTACTGTCAGTGTTAGGGTTGTAGGTAGGGTTACGGTTAGGGTTAGCGGTTTAGAATTAGGGTTAGGGATTAGGTGTCAGAGTGATGACTAGGAGATAGGGTTAGAATTATGGGATAGGGGTTGTTTTCAGGAAATGGGTTATGCATTAACGTTAGGATAAGAGGTTAAAGTTAGGCGCACGGTGAGGTTTACGAGTTAAGGGGAGAAATAGGATCAGGGTTGGGTGTTATGTTCAGGGTTAGGGTTATCTGTTAAAGGTATTGTTTATGCTTAGCGCACGGGCCCTGTCTGCATTAGGCAGGCGGGGGGAGTTTAGGGGGCTGGGATTGAACCCGGGAACCCACTCTATCATACTCTGGGTATGGGCCCGTGCGTTTCATGCAGGACACAGTGGTAGAGCCTCCTTTCACGCATGGCATGGGAGGATTGCAGGCTTTCTAAACCCTAAGAAAGCAAGAAGTCTGAGAATTAGATTTAGGGTTAGATTATGGTTAGGGATAAGAATGAAGTTTAGTGATAGGGTGAGGGCTTAGGTTTAGGGATTAGGGTTAGGGTTAAAGGTTACTCTTAGGTTTAACGGTTACACTTTGGTTTAGGGTTGAGGTTTACGGTTAGGGTTAAGATGAGGGGTTAGGGTTTGGTACAGGGTTAGGGTTAAGTGTTAGGTTTAGGGTTGAAGATTAGGATTAGGGTTAGGATTAATGGTTAGCGTGAGAGTTAATGCTTAGTGTTAAGGTTAAGAGTTAGGGTTTAGGGTTAGTTTTAGGGTTAGAGTTATGTGCTATGGTTTGTGTTAGAGGTTAGGGTTAGGTTTACTGGTCACGGTTAGGGTTACGTTTAGGGGGTAGCATTAGGGTTAGGGTTAGGGTTAGGGTTAAGGGATAGGATTAGGGTTAAGTGTTGGGCTTAGGGTTAGGGTTTAGTGTTAAGGTTACCATTAAGGATTAGGGTTAGGGTCAGGGTTAAATGCTTGGGTGCGGGTAATGTTTAGGGTCATGGTTTATGTACACGGATAGGGTTAGTGTTAAGGGTTATGGGTAGGGTTAGGTTTCAGAGTTAGTGTTAGCATAAGGGCTTAAGGTTAGGATTAGGCAGTAGGTTAGATTTAGGGTTATATCTAGGCGTTAGGGTAAGGGCTAGCGTTAGGGTTAAGAGATAGCGTTAGGTTTAATGCTTAGGATTAGGGTTAGGGTTTGGGTTTAAAGTAAGTGTTAGGGGTTAGGTTGAAGGATCCAAGGTTAGGGTTATTTTTAGCTGTAGTGTTAGGGTTAGGGATAAGGGATCCCATTAGCATTAAGGGTCTTCCTTACTGTAGGGTTAAGGGTTAGGCTTAGAGTTAAAGGTTACGGTTAGTGTCAGGGTTAAGATTTAGGGTGAGGGTTAACGGTTAGGGTAAAGGTTAAGCGTTAGGTTTAGGGATTAGTGATTAGGGTTTTTGGTTAGGGTTAGGGTTAGGGTTAGTGTTAGGGTTAGCGGTTAGGAGTTAGTGTTTTATGAAGGGCTTAGGGTTAGGGATTAGGGTTAAGGTTAAAGGTTACTGTTAGGTTTAACGGTTACACTTTGGTTTAGGGTTGAGGTTTACGGTTAGGGTTAAGATGAGGGGTTAGGGTTTGGTACAGGGTTAGGGTTAAGTGTTAGGTTTAGGGTTGAAGATTAGGATTAGGGTTAGGATTAAAGGTTAGAGTGAGAGTTAACGCTTAGGGTTAAGGTTAAGAGTTAGGGTTTAGGGTTAGGGTTAGGGTTAGTTTTAGGGTTAGAGTTAGGTGCTATGCTTTGTGTTAGAGGTTAGGATTAGGTTTACTGGTCATGGTTAGGGTTACGTTTAGGGGTTAGCATTAGGGTTAGGTTTAGGGTTAAGGGATAGGATTAGGGTTAAGTGCTGGGCTTAGGGTTAGGGTTTAGTGTTAAGGTTAGCATTAAGGATTAGTGTTAGGGTCAGGGTTAAATGCTTGGGTGCGGGTAATGTTTAGGGTCAGGGTTAAGGTTCACTGATAGGGTTAGTGTTAAGGGTTACGGGTAGGTTTAGGGTTCAGGGTTAGTGTTAGCATTAGGGCTTAAGGTTAGGATTAGGCGGTAGGTTAGATTTAGGGTTAGATCTAGGCGTTAGGGTAAGGTCTAGCGTTAGGGTTAAGAGATAGGGTTAGGTGTAAAGCTTAGGATTAGCTTTAGGGTTTGGGGTTAAAGTAAGTGTTAGGGGTTAGGTTTAAGGATCCAAGGTTAGGGTAATTTTTAGCTGTAGTGTTAGGGTTAGGGATAAGGGATCCCATTAGCATTAAGGGTCTTCCTTACTGTAGGGTTAAGGGTTAGGCTTAGAGTTAAAGGTTAAGGTTAGGGTCACTGTTAAGATTTAGGGTGAGGGTTAACGGTTAAGGTAAAGGTTAAGCGTTAGGGTTAGGGATTAGTGATTAGGGTTTTTGGTTAGTGTTAGGGTTAGCGGTTAGGAGTTAGTGTTTTATGAAGGGGTATGGTTAGAATTAGGATTGGGGTTAGAGTTAGGGTGAGGTATAGGGGTTAGGTTTAGGGGTTAGTTTTAGGGTAAAAGGATAGGATTAGGGTTAGGGGTTGGGCTTAGGTTTAGGGTTAAAGTTTACTGCTGGAGTTAGGGATAGGGTTCAGGGTTAGCTTTAGGGGTTCTGGTTAGGGTAAGGTGTTAGGTTAGTGTCAGGGTTAGGTCTAGCCGTGAGGGTAAGGTTTAGGGTTAGCTTTAAGAGCTAGGGTTAGGTTTAATGGTTAGGATTAGGATTAGGGTTAAGGGTTAGGGTTAGCATTAAGGATTAGGGTTAGGGCAGGGTTAAATGCTTGGGTGCTTGTAATGGTTAGGGTCAGGGTTAAGGTTCACGGATAGTGTTAGTGTTAAGGGTTACGGGTAGGTTTAGGGTTCAGGGTTAGTGTTAGCATTAGGGCTTAATGTTAGGATTAGGCGGTAGGTTAGATTTAGGGTTAGATCTAGGCGTTAGGGTAAGGGCTAGCGTTAGGGTTAAGAGATAGGGTTAGGTTTAATGCTTAGGATTAGGGTTAGGGTTTGGGGTTAAAGTAAGTGTTAGGGGTTAGGTTTAAGGATCCAAGGTTAGGGTTATTTTTAGCTGTAGTGTTAGGGTTAGGGATAAGGGATCCCATTAGCATTAAGGGTCTTCCTTACTGTAGGGTTAAGGGTTAGGCTTAGAGTTAAAGGTTAAGGTTAGGGTCAGTGTTAAGATTTAGGGTAAGGGTTAACGGTCAGGGTAAAGGTTAAGCGTTAGGGTTAGGGATTAGTGATTAGGGTTTTTGGTTAGTGTTAGGGTTAGCGGTTAGAAGTTAGTGTTTTATGAAGGGGTATGGTTAGAATTAGGATTGGGTTTAAAGTTAGGGTGAGGTATAGGGGTTAGGTTTAGGGGTTAGTTTTAGGGTAAAAGGATAGGATTAGGGTTACGTGTTGGGCTTAGGTTTAGGGTTAAAGTTTACTGCTAGGGTTAGGGATAGGGTTCAGGGTTAGCTTTAGGGGTTCTGGTTAGGGTTAGGTGTTAGGTTAGTGTCAGGGTTAGGTCTAGTCGTGAGGGTAAGGTTTAGGGTTAGCTTTAAGAGCTAGGGTTAGGTTTAATGGTTAGGATTAGGATTAGGGTTAAGGGTTAGGGTAAGGCTAGGGGTTAGGGTGAAGGGTTAGGGTTAAGGGTTAGGGTTTTTGTTAGGCATAGCGTTGGGGTTAGAAGTAAGGGTTACTGTCAGTGTTAGGGTTGTAGGTAGGGTTACGGTTAGGGTTAGCGGTTTAGAATTAGGGTTAGGGATTAGGTGTCACAGTGATGACTAGGAGATAGGGTTAGAATTATGGGATAGGGGTTGTTCTCAGGAAATGGGTTATGCATTAACGTTAGGATAAGAGGTTAAAGTTAGGCGCACGGTGAGGTTTACGTGTTAAGGGGAGAAATAGGAACAGGGTTGGGTGTTATCTTCAGGGTTAGGGTTATCTGTTAAAGGTATTGTTTATGCTTAGCGCACGGGCCCTGTCTGCATTAGGCGGGCGGGGGGAGTTTACGGGGCTGGGATTGTACCCGGGAACCCACTCTATTATACTCTGGGTATGGGCCCGTGGGTTTCATGCAGGACACAGTGGTAGAGCCTCCTTTCACGCATGGCATGGGAGGATTGCAGGCTTTCTAAACTCTAAGAAAGCAAGAAGTCTGAGAATTCGATTTAGGGTTAGGATTCTGGTTAGGGTTAAGGATGAAGTTTAGTGTTAGGGTGAGGGCTTAGGGTTAGGGAATAGGGTTAGGGTTAAAGGTAACTCTTAGGTTTAACGGTTACACTTTGGTTTAGGGTTGAGGTTTACGGTTAGGGTTAAGATGAGGGGTTAGGGTTTGGTACAGGGTTAGGGTTAAGTGTTAGGTTTAGGGTTGAAGATTAGGATTAGGGTTAGGATTAAAGGTTAGCGTGAAAGTTAACGCTTAAGGTTAAGGTTAAGACTTAGGGTTTAGGGTTAGGGTTAGGGTTAGTTTTAGGGTTAGAGTTATGTGCTATGGTTTGTGTTAGAGGTTAGGGTTAGGTTTACTGGTCACGGTTAGGGTTACGTTTAGGGGGTAGCATTAGGGTTAGGGTTAGGGTTAAGGGATAGGATTAGGGTTAAGTGTTGGGCTTAGGGTTAGGGTTTAGTGTTAGGTTTATCATTAAGGATTAGGGTTAGAATCAGGGTTAAATGCTTGGGTGCGGGTAATGGTTAGGGTCAGGGTTAAGGTTCACGGATAGGGTTAGTGTTAAGGGTTACGGGTAGGTTTAGGGTTCAGGGTTAGTGTTAGCATTAGGGCTTAAGGTTAGGATTAGGCGGTAGGTTAGATTTAGGGTTAGATCTAGGCGTTAGGGTAAGGGCTAGCGTTAGGGTTAAGAGATAGGGTTACGTTTAATGCTTAGGATTAGGGTTAGGGTTTGGGGTTAAAGTAAGTGTTAGGGGTTAGGTTTAAGGATCCAAGGTTAGGGTTATTTTTAGCTGTAGTGTTAGGGTTAGGGATAAAGGATCCCATTAGCATTAAGGGTCTACCTTACTGTAGGGTTAAGGGTTAGGCTTAGAGTTAAAGGTTAAGGTTAGGGTCAGTGTTAAGATTTAGGGTGAGGGTTCACAGTTAGGGTAAAGGTTAAGCGTTAGGGTTAGGGATTAGTGATTAGGGTTTTTGGTTAGTGTTAGGGTTAGCGGTTAGGAGTTAGTGTTTTATGAAGGGGTATGGTTAGAATTAGGATTGGGGTTAGAGTTAGGGTGAGGTATAGGGGTTAGGTTTCGGGGTTTGTTTTAGGGTAAAAGGATAGGATTAGTGTTACGGGGTGGGCTTAGGTTTAGGGTTAAAGTTTACTGCTGGGGTTAGGGATAGGGTTGAGGGTTAGCTTTAGGGGTTCTGGTTAGGGTTAGGTGTTAGGTTAGTGTCAGGGTTAGGTCTAGTCGTGAGGGTAAGGTTTAGGGTTAGCTTTAAGTGCTAGGGTTATGTTTAATGGTTAGGATTAGGATTAGGGTTAAGGGTTAGGGTAAGGCTTAGGGGTTAGGGTGAAGGTTTGGGGTCAAGGGTTAGGGTTTTTGTTAGGCATAGCGTTGGGTTTAGAAGTAAGGGTTACTGTCAGTGTTAGGGTTGTAGGTAGGGTTACGGTTAGGGTTAGCGGTTTAGAATTAGGGTTAGGGATTAGGTGTCACAGTGATGACTAGGAGATAGGGTTAGAATTATGGGATAGGGGTTGTTCTCACGAAATGGGTTATGCATTAACGTTAGGATAAGAGGTTAAAGTTAGGCGCACGGTGAGGGTTACGTGTTAAGGGGAGAAATAGGAACAGGGTTGGGTGTTATCTTCAGGGTTAGGGTTATCTGTTAAAGGTATTGTTTATGCTTAGCGCACGGGCCCTGTCTGCATTAGGCGGGCGGGGGGAGTTTAGGGGGCTGGGATTGTACCCGGGAACCCACTCTATCATACTCTGGGTATGGGCCCGTGGGTTTCATGCAGGACACAGTGGTAGAGCCTCCTTTCACGCATGGCATGGGAGGATTGCAGGCTTTCTAAACTCTAAGAAAGCAAGAAGTCTGAGAATTCGATTTAGGGTTAGGATTCTGGTTAGGGTTAAGGATGAAGTTTAGTGTTAGGGTGAGGGCTTAGAGTTAGGGATTAGGGTTAGGGTAAAAGGTTACTCTTAGGTTTAACGGTTACACTTTGGTTTAGGGTTGAGGTTTACGGTTAGGGTTAAGATGAGGGGTTAGGGTTTGGTACAGGGTTAGGGTTAAGTGTTAGGTTTAGGGTTGAAGATTAGGATTAGGGTTAGGATTAAAGGTTAGCGTGAGAGTTAACGCTTAAGGTTAAGGTTAAGAGTTAGGGTTTAGGGTTAGGGTTGGGGTTAGGGTTAGTTTTAGGGTTAGAGTTATGTGCTATGGTTTGTGTTAGAGGTTAGGGTTAGGTTTACCGGTCACGGTTAGGGTTACATTTAGGGGGTAGCATTAGGGTTAGGGTTAGGGTTAAGGGATAGGATTAGGGTTAAGTGTTGGGCTTAGGGTTAGGGTTTAGTGTTAGGTTTATCATTAAGGATTAGGGTTAGAATCAGGGTTAAATGCTTGGGTGCGGGTAATGGTTAGGGTCAGGGTTAAGGTTCACGGATAGGGTTAGTGTTAAGGGTTACGGGTAGGTTTAGGGTTCAGGGTTAGTGTTAGCATTAGGGCTTAAGGTTAGGATTAGGCGGTGGGTTAGATTTAGGGTTAGATTTAGGCGTTAGGGTAAGGGCTAGCGTTAGGGTTAAGAGATAGGGTTAGGTTTAATGCTTAGGATTAGGGTTAGGGTTTTGGGGTTAAAGTAAGTGTTAGGTGTTAGGTTTAAGGATCCAAGGTTAGGGTTATTTTTAGCTGTAGTGTTAGGGTTAGGGATAAGGGATCCCATTAGCATTAAGGGTCTTCCTTACTGTAGGGTAAAGGGTTAGGCTTAGAGTTAAAGGTTAAGGTTAGGGTCAGGGTTAAGATTTAGGGTGAGGGTTAACGGTTAAGGTAAAGGTTAAGCGTTAGGGTTAGGGATTAGTGATTAGGGTTTTTGGTTAGTGTTAGGGTTAGCGGTTAGGAGTTAGTGTTTTATGAAGGGGTATGGTTAGAATTAGGATTGGGGTTAGAGTTAGGGTGAGGTATAGGGGTTAGGTTTAGGGGTTAGTTTTAGGGTAAAAGGATAGGATTAGTGTTACGGGTTGGGCTTAGGTTTAGGGTTAAAGTTTACTGCTGGGCTTAGGGATAGGGTTCAGGGTTAGCCTTAGGGGTTCTGGTTAGGGTTAGGTGTTAGGTTAGTGTCAGGGTTAGGTCTAGTCGTGAGGGTAAGGTTTAGGGTTAGCTTTAAGAGCTAGGGTTAGGTTTAATGGTTAGGATTAGTTTTAGGGTTAAGGGTTAGGGTAAGGCTTAGGGGTTAGGGTGAAGGGTTGGGGTCAAGGGTTAGGGTTTTTGTTAGGCATAGCGTTGGGGTTAGAAGTAAGGGTTACTGTCAGTGTTAGGGTTGTAGGTAGGGTTACGGTTAGGGTTAGCGGTTTAGAATTAGGGTTAGGGATTAGGTGTCACAATGATGACTAGGAGATAGGGTTAGAATTATGGGATAGCGGTTGTTTTCAGGAAATGGGTTATGCATTAATGTTAGGATAAGAGGTTAAAGTTAGGCGCACGGTGAGGTTTACGTGTTAAGGGGAGAAATAGGAACAGGGTTGGGTGTTATGTTCAGGGTTAGGGTTATCTGTTAAAGGTATTGTTTATGCTTAGCGCACGGGCCCTGTCTGCATTAGGCGGGCGGGGGGAGTTTAGGGGGCTGGGATTGTACCCGGGAACCCACTCTATCATACTCTGGGTATGGGCCCATGGGTTTCATGCAGGACACAGTGGTAGAGCCTCCTTTCACGCATGGCATGGGAGGATTGCAGGCTTTCTAAACTCTAAGAAAGCAAGAAGTCTGAGAATTAGATTTAGGGTTAGGATTATGGTTAGGGTTAAGGATGAAGTTTAGTGTTAGTGTGAGGGCTTAGGGTTAGGGATTAGGGTTAGGGTTAAAGGTTACTCTTAGGTTTAACGGTTACACTTTGGTTTAGGGTTGAGGTTTACGGTTAGGGTTAAGATGAGGGGTTAGGGTTTGGTACAGGGTTAGGGTTAAGTGTTAGGTTTAGGGTTGAAGACTAGGATTAGGTTTAGGATTAAAGGTTAGCGTGAGAGTTAACGCTTAGCGTTAAGTTTAAGAGTTAGGGTTTAGGGTTAGGGTTAGGGTTAGGGTTAGTTTTAGGGTTAGAGTTATGTGCTATGGTTTGTGTTAGAGGTTAGGGTTAGGTTTACTGGTCACGGTTAGGGTTACGTTTAGGGGGTAGCATTAGTGTTAGGGTTATGGTTAGGGTTAAGGGATAGGATTAGGGTTAAGTGTTGGGCTTAGGGTTAGGGTTTAGTGTTAAGGTTACCATTAAGGATTAGGGTTAGGGTCAGGGTTAAATGCTTGGGTGCGGGTAATGTTTAGGGTCAAGGTTTAGGTTCACGGATAGGGTTAGTGTTAAGGGTTACGGGTAGGTTTAGGGTTCAGGGTTAGTGTTAGCATAAGGGCTGAAGGTTAGGATTAGGCAGTAGGTTAGATTTAGGGTTATATCTAGGCGTTAGGGTAAGGGCTAGCGTTAGGGTTAAGAGATAGCGTTAGGTTTAATGCTTAGGATTAGGGTTAGGGTTTGGGTTTAAAGTAAGTGTTAGGGGTTAGGTTTAAGGATCCAAGGTTAGGGTTATTTTTAGCTGTAGTGTTAGGGTTAGGGATAAGGGATCCCATTAGCATTAAGGGTCTTCCTTACTGTAGGGTTAAGGGTTAGGCTTAGAGTTAAAGGTTAAGGTTAGTGTCAGGGTTAAGATTTAGGGTGAGGGTTAACGGTTAGGGTAAAGGTTAAGCGTTAGGTTTAGGGATTAGTGATTAGGGTTTTTGGTTAGGGTTAGGGTTAGGGTTAGTGTTAGGGTTAGCGGTTAGGAGTTAGTGTTTTATGAAGGGCTTAGGGTTAGGGATTAGGGTTAAGGTTAAAGGTTACTGTTAGGTTTAACGGTTACACTTTGGTTTAGTGTTGAGGTTTACGGTTAGGGTTAAGATGAGGGGTTAGGGTTTGGTACAGGGTTAGGGTTAAGTGTTAGGTTTAGGGTTGAAGATTAGGATTAGGGTTAGGATTAATGGTTAGAGTGAGAGTTAACGCTTAGGGTTAAGGTTAAGGGTTAGGGTTTAGGGTTAGGGTTAGGGTTAGTTTTAGGGTTAGAGTTAGGTGCTATGCTTTGTGTTAGAGGTTAGGGTTAGGTTTACTGGTCATGGTTAGGGTTACGTTTAGGGGTTAGCATTAGGGTTAGGTTTAGGGTTAAGGGATAGGATTAGGGTTAAGTGCTGGGCTTAGGGTTAGGGTTTAGTGTTAAGGTTAGCATTAAGGATTAGTGTTAGGGTCAGGGTTAAATGCTTGGGTGCGGGTAATGTTTAGGGTCAGGGTTAAGGTTCACTGATAGGGTTAGTGTTAAGGGTTACGGGTAGGTTTAGGGTTCAGGGTTAGTGTTAGCATTAGGGCTTAAGGTTAGGATTAGGCGGTGGGTTAGATTTAGGGTTAGATCTAGGCGTTAGGGTAAGGGCTAGCGTTAGGGTTAAGAGATAGGGTTAGGTTTAATGCTTAGGATTAGGGTTAGGGATTGGGGTTAAAGTAAGTGTTAGGGGTTAGGTTTAAGGATCCAAGGTTAGGGTTATTTTTAGCTGTAGTGTTAGGGTTAGGGATAAGGGATCCCATTAGCATTAAGGGTCTTCCTTACTGTAGGGTTAAGGGTTAGGCTTAGAGTTAAAGGTTAAGGTTAGGGTCAGTGTTAAGATTTAGGGTGAGGGTTAACGGTTAGGGTAAAGGTTAAGCGTTAGGGTTAGGGATTAGTGATTAGGGTTTTTGGTTAGTGTTAGGGTTAGCGGTTAGGAGTTAGTGTTTTATGAAGGGGTATGGTTAGAATTAGGATTGGGGTTAGAGTTAGGGTGAGGTACAGGGGTTAGGTTTCGGGGTTAGTTTTAGGGTAAAAGGATAGGATTAGGGTTACGGGTTGGGCTTAGGTTTAGGGTTAAAGTTTACTGCTGGGGTTATGGATAGGGTTCAGGGTTAGCTTTAGGGGTTCTGGTTAGGGTTAGGTGTTAGGTTAGTGTCAGGGTTAGGTCTAGTCGTGAGGGTAAGGTTTAGGGTTAGCTTTAAGAGCTAGGGTTAGGTTTAATGGTTAGGATTAGTTTTAGGGTTAAGGGTTAGGGTAAGGCTTAGGGGTTAGGGTGAAAGGTTGGGGTCAAGTGTTAGGGTTTTTGTTAGGCATAGCGTTGGGGTTAGAAGTAAGGGTTACTGTCAGTGTTAGGGTTGTAGGTAGGGTTACGGTTAGGGTTAGCGGTTTAGAATTAGGGTTAGGGATTAGGTGTCACAGTGATGACTAGGAGATAGGGTTAGAATTATGGGATAGGGGTTGTTCTCAGGAAATGGGTTATGCATTAACGTTAGGATAAGAGGTTAAAGTTAGGCGCACGGTGAGGTTTACGTGTTAAGGGGAGAAATAGGAACAGGGTTGGGTGTTATGTTCAGGGTTAGGGTTATCTGTTAAAGGTATTGTTTATGCTTAGCGCACGGGCCCTGTCTGCATTAGGCGGGCGGGGGGAGTTTAGGGGGCTGGGATTGTACCCGGGAACCCACTCTATCATACTCTGGGTATGGGCCCGTGGGTTTCATGCAGAACACAGTGGTAGAGCCTCCTTTCACGCATGGCATGGGAGGATTGCAGGCTTTCTAAACTCTAAGAAAGCAAGAAGTCTGAGAATTAGATTTAGGGTTAGGATTCTGGTTAGGGTTAAGGATGAAGTTTAGTGTTAAGGTGAGGGCTTAGGGTTAGGGAATAGGGTTAGGGTTAAAGGTTACTCTTAGGTTTAACGGTTACACTTTGGTTTAGGGTTGAGGTTTACTGTTAGGGTTAAGATGAGGGGTTAGGGTTTGGTACAGGGTTAGGGTTAAGTGTTAGGTTTAGGGTTGAAGATTAGGACTAGGGTTAGGATTAAAGGTTACCGTGAGAGTTAACGCTTAGGGTTTAGGTTCAGAGTTAGGGTTTGAGTTAGGGTTAGGGTTAGGGTTAGGGTTAGTTTTAGGGTTAGAGTTATGTGCTATGGTTTGTGTTAGAGGTTAGGGTTAGGTTTACTGGTCACGGATAGGGTTACGTTTAGGGGGTACCATTAGGGTTAGGGTTAGGGTTAAGGGATAGGATTAGGGATAAGTGTTGGGCTTAGGGTTAGGGTTTAGTGTTAGGGTTAGCATTAAGGATTTGGGTTAGGGTCAGGGTTAAATGCTTGGGTGTGGGTAATGGTTAGGGTCAGGGTGAAGGTTCACGGATAGGGTTAGTGTTAAGGGTTCCGGGTAGGTGTAGGGTTCAGGGTTAGTGTTAGCATTAGGGCTTAAGGTTAGGATTAGGCGGTAGGTTAGATTTAGGGTTAGATCTAGGCGTTAGGGTAAGGGCTAGCGTTAGGGTTAAGAGATAGGTTTAGGTTTAATGCTTAGGTTTAGGGTTAGGGTTTGGGGTTAAAGTAAGTGTTAGGGGTCAGGTTTAAGGATCCAAGGTTAGGGTTATTTTTAGCTGCAGTGTTAGGGTTAGAGATAAGGGATCCCATTAGCATTAAGGGTCTTCCTTACTGTAGGGTTAAGGGTTAGGCTTAGAGTTAAAGGTTAAGGTTAGGGTCAGTGTTAAGATTTAGAGTGAGGGTTAACGGTTAGGGTAAAGGTTAAGTGTTAGGGTTAGGGATTAGTGATTAGGGCTTTTGGTTAGTGTTAGGGTTAGCGGTTAGGAGTTAGTGTTTTATGAAGGGGTATGGTTAGAATTAGGATTGGGGTTAGAGTTAGGGTTAGGTATAGGGGTTAGGTTTAGGGGTTAGTTTTAGGGTAAAAGGATAGGATTAGGGTTACGGGTTGAGCTTAGGTTTAGGGTTAAAGTTCACTGCTGGGGTTAGGGATAGGGTTCAGGGTTAGCTTTAGGGGTTCTGGTTAGGGTTAGGTGTTAGGTTAGTGTCAGGGTTACGTCTAGTCGTGAGGGTAAGGTTTAGGGTTAGCTTTAAGAGCTCGGGTTAGGTTTAATGGTTAGGATTAGGATTAGGGTTAAGGGTTAGGGTAAGGCTTAGGGGTTAGGGTGAAGGGTTAGGGTCAAGGGTTAGTGTTTTTGTTAGCCATAGCGTTGGGGTTAGAAGTAAGGGTTACTGTCAGTGTTAGGGTTGTAGGTATGGTTACGGTTAGGGTTAGCGGTTTAGAATTAGGGTTAGGGATTAGGTGTCACAGTGATGACTAGGAGATAGGGTTAGAATTATGGGATAGGGGTTGTTCTCAGGAAATGGGTTATGCATTAACGTTAGGATAAGAGGTTAAAGTTAGGCGCACGGTGAGGTTTACGTGTTAAGGGGAGAAATAGGAACAGGGTTGGGTGTTATGTTCAGGGTTAGGGTTATCTGTTAAAGGTATTGTTTATGCTTAGCGCACGGGCCCTGTCTGCATTAGGCGGGCGGGGGGAGTTTAGGGGGCTGGGATTGTACCCGGGAACCCACTCTATCATACTCTGGGTATGGGCCCGTGGGTTTCATGCAGGACACAGTGGTAGAGCCGCCTTTCACGCATGGCAAGGGAGGATTGCAGGGTTTCTAAACTCTAAGAAAGCAAGCAGTCTGAGAATTAGATTTAGGGTTAGGATTCTGGTTAGGGTTAAGGATGAAGTTTAGTGTTAGGGTGAGGGCTTAGGGTTAGGGATTAGGGTTAGGGTTAAAGTTTACTCTTAGGTTTAACGGTTACACTTTGGTTTAGGGTTGAGGTTTACGGTTAGGGTTAAGATGAGGGGTTAGGGTTTGGTACAGGGTTAGGGTTAAGTGTTAGGTTTAGGGTTGAAGATTAGGATTAGGGTTAGGATTAAAGGTTAGCGCGAGAGTTAACGCTTAGGGTTAAGGTTAAGAGTTAGGGTTTAGGGTTAGTTTTAGGGTTAGAGTTATGTGCTATGGTTTGTGTTAGAGGTTAGGGTTAGGTTTACTGGTCACGGTTAGGGTTACGTTTAGGGGGTATCATTAGGGTTATGGTTAGGGTTAGGGTTAAGGGATAGGATTAGGGTTAAGTGTTGGGCTTAGGGTTAGAGTTTAGTGTTAAGGTTACCATTAAGTATTAGGGTTAGGGTCACGGTTAAATACTTGGGTGCGGGTAATGTTTAGGGTCAGGGTTTAGGTTCACGGATACGGTTAGTGTTAAGGGATACGGGTAGGTTTAGGGTTCAGTGTTAGTGTTAGCATTAGGGCTTAAGGTTAGGATTAGGCGGTAGGTTAGATTTAGGGTTAGATCTAGGCGATAGGGTAAGGGCTAGCGTTAGGGTTAAGAGATAGCGTTAGGTTTAATGCTTAGGATTACGGTTAGGGTTTGGGGTTAAAGTAAGTGTTAGGGGTTAGGTTTAAGGATTCAAGGTTAGGGTTATTTTTAGCTGTAGTGTTAGGGTTAGGGATAAGGGATCCCATTAGCATTAAGGGTCTTCCTTACTGTAGGGTTAAAGGTTAGGCTTAGAGGTAAAGGTTAAGGTTAGTGTCAGGGTTAAGATTTAGGGTGAGCGTTAACGGTTAGGGTAAAGGTTAAGCGTTAGGTTTAGGGATTAGTGATTAGGGTTTTTGGTTAGGGTTAGGGTTAGGGTTAGTGTTAGGGTTAGCGGTTAGGAGTTAGTGTTTTATGAAGGGGTATGGTTAGAATTAGGATTGGGGTTAGAGTTAGGGTGAGGTATAGGGGTTAGGTTTAGGGGTTAGTTTTAGGGTAAAAGGATAGGATTAGAGTTACGGGTTGGGCTTAGGTTTAGGGTTAAAGTTTACCGCTAGGGTTAGGGATAGGGTTCAGGGTTAGCTTTAGGGGTTCTGGTTAGGGTTAGGTGTTAGGTTAGTGTCAGGGTTAGGTCTAGTCGTGAGGGTAAGGTTTAGGGTTAGCTTTAAGAGCTAGGGGTAGGTTTAATGGTTAGGATTAGGATTCGGGTTAAGGGTTAGGGTAAGGCTTAGGGGTTAGGGTGAAGGGTTAGGGTCAAGGGTTAGGGTTTTTGTTAGGCATAGCGTTGGGGTTAGAAGTAAGGGTTACTGTCAGTGTTAGGGTTGTAGGTAGGGTTACGGTTAGGGTTAGCGGTTTAGAATTAGAGTTAGGGATTAGGTGTCACAGTGAGGACTAGGAGATAGGGTTAGAATTATGGGATGGGGTTGTTCTCAGGAAATGGTTTATGCATTAACGTTAGGATAAGAGGTTAAAGTTAGGCGCACGTTGAGGTTTACCTCTTAAGGGGAGAAATAGCAACAGGGTTGGGTGTTATGTTCAGGGTTAGGGTTATCTGTTTAAGGTATTGTTTATGCTTAGCGCACGGGCCCTGTCTGCATTAGGCGGGTGGGGGGAGTTTAGGGGGCTGGGATTGTACCCGGGAACCCACTCTATCATACTCTGGGTATGGGCCCGTGGGTTTCATGCAGGACACAGTGGTAGAGCCTCCTTTCACGCATGGCATGGGAGGATTGCAAGCTTTCTAAACTCTAAGAAAGCAAGAAGTCTGAGAATTAGATTTAGGGTTAGGATTCTGGTTAGGGTTAAGGATGAAGTTTAGTGTTAGGGTGAGGGCTTAGGGTTAGGGAATAGGGTTAGGGTTAAAGGTTACTCTTAGGTTTAACGGTTACACTTTGGTTTAGGGATGAGGTTTAAGGTTATTGTTAAGATGAGGGGTTAGGGTTTGGTACAGGGTTAGGGTTAAGTGTTAGGTTTAGGGTTGAAGATTAGGATTAGGGTTAGGATTAAAGGTTAGCGAGGGAGTTAACGCTTAGGGTTAAGGTTAAGAGTTAGGGTTTAGGTTTAGGGTTAGGGTTAGTTTTAGGGTTAGAGTTAGGTGCTATGCTTTGTGTTAGAGGTTAGGGTTAGGTTTACTGGTCATGGTTAGGGTTACGTTTAGGGGTTAGCATTAGGGTTAGAGTTAGGGTTAAGGGATAGGATTAGGGTTAAGTGTTGGGCTTAGGGTTAGGGTTTAGTGTTAAGGTTAGCATTAAAGATTAGTGTTAGGGTCAGGGTTAAATGCTTGGGTGCGGGTAATGTTTAGGGTCAGGGTTAAGGTTCACGGATAGGGTTAGTGTTAAGGGTTACGGGTAGGTTTAGGGTTCAGGGTTAGTGTTAGCATTAGGGCTTAAGGTTAGGATTAGGCAGTAGGTTAGATTTAGGGTTAGATCTAGGCGTTAGGGTAAGGGCTAGCGTTAGGGTTAAGAGATAGGGTTAGGTTTAATGCTTAGGATTAGGGTTAGGGTTTGGGGTTAAAGTAAGTGTTAGGGGTTAGGTTTAAGGATCAAAGGTTAGGGTTATTTTTAGCTGTAGTGTTAGGGTTAGGGATAAGGGATCCCATTAGCATTAAGGGTCTTCCTTACTGTAGGGTTAAGGGTTAGGCTTAGAGTTAAAGGTTAAGGTTAGGGTCAGGGTTAAGATTTAGGGTGAGGGTTAACGGTTAAGGTAAAGGTTAAGCGTTAGGGTTAGGGATTAGTGATTAGGGTTTTTGGTTAGTGTTAGGGTTAGCGGTTAGGAGTTAGTGTTTTATGAAGGGTATTGTTAGAATTAGGATTGGGTTTAGAGTTAGGGTGAGGTATAGGGGTTAGGTTAGGGGTTAGTTTTAGGGTAAAAGGATAGGATTAGGGTTACGGGTTGGGCTTAGGTTTAGGGTTAAAGTTTACTGCTAGGGTTAGGGATAGGGATCAGGGTTAGCTTTAGGGGTTCTGGTTAGGGTTAGGTGTTAGGTTAGTGTCAGGGTTAGGTCTAGTCGTGAGGGTAAGGTTTAGGGTTAGCTTTAAGAGCTATTGTTAGGTTTAATGGTTAGGATTAGGATTCGGGTTAAGGGTTAGGGTAAGGCTTAGGGGTTAGGGTGAAGGGTTAGGGTCAAGGGTTAGGGTTTTTGTTAGGCATAGCGTTGGGGTTAGAAGT
Source organism: Eulemur rufifrons (assembly GCF_041146395.1). Lineage (NCBI taxonomy): Eukaryota > Metazoa > Chordata > Mammalia > Primates > Lemuridae > Eulemur > Eulemur rufifrons. The sequence goes on along the minus strand of NW_027182874.1, from coordinate 189,300 downwards.
AAGGGTTACTGTCAGTGTTAGGGTTGTAGGTAGGGTTAGGTTAGGGTTAGCGGTTTAGAATTAGGGTTGGGGATTAGGTGTCACAGTGATGACTAGGAGATAGGGTTAGAATTATGGGATAGGGGTTGTTCTCAGGAAATGGGTTATGCATTAACGTTAGGATAAGAGGTTAAAGTTAGGCGCACGGTGAGGTTTACGTGTTAAGGGGAGAAATAGGAACAGGGTTGGGTGTTATGTTCAGGATTAGGGTTATCTGTTAAAGGTATTGTTTATGTTTAGCGCACAGGCCCTGTCTGCATTAGGCAGGCGGGGGGAGTTCAGGGGGCTGGGATTGTACCCGGGAACCCACTCTATCATACTCTGGGTATGGGCCCGTGGGTTTCATGCAGGACACAGTGGTAGAGCCTCCTTTCACGCATGGCATGGGAGGATTGCAGGCTTTCTAAACTCTAAGAAAGCAAGAAGTCTGAGAATTAGATTTAGGGTTAGGATTCTGGTTAGGGTTAAGGATGAAGTTTAGTGTTAGGGTGAGGGCTTAGGGTTAAGGAATAGGGTTACGGGTAAAAGTTACTCTTAGGTTTAACGGTTACACTTTGGTTTAGGGTTGAGGTTTACGGTTAGGGTTAAGATGAGGGGTTAGGGTTTGGTACAGGGTTAGGGTTAAGTGTTAGGTTTAGGGTTGAAGATTAGGATTAGGGTTAGGCTTAAAGGTTAGCGTGAGAGTTAACGCTTAGGGTTTAGGTTAAGAGTTAGGGTTTAGGGTTAGGTTTAGTGTTAGGGTTAGGGTTAGTCTTAGGGTTAGAGTTTTGTGCTATGGTTTGTGTTAGAGGGTAGGGTTAGGTTTACTTGTCACGGATAGGGTTACGTTTAGGGGGTAGCATTAGGGTTAGGGTTAGGGTTAAGGGATAGGATTAGGGATAAGTGTTGGGCTTAGGGTTAGGGTTTAGTGTTAGGGTTAGCATTAAGGATTAGGGTTAGGGTCAGGGTTAAATGCTTGGGTGCGGGTAATGGTTAGGGTCAGGGTGAAGGTTCACGGATAGGGTTAGTGTTAAGGGTTACGGGTAGGTTTAGGGTTCAGGGTTAGTGTTAGCATTAGGGCTTAAGGTTAGGATTAGGCAGTAGGTTAGATTTAGGGTTAGATCTAGGCGTTAGGGTAAGGGCTAGCGTTAGGGTTAAGAGATAGGGTTAGGTTTAATGCTTAGGATTAGGGTTAGGGTTTGGGGTTAACGTAAGTTTTAGGGGTTAGGTTTAAGGATCGAAGGTTAGGGTTATTTTTAGCTGTAGTGTTAGGGTTAGGGATAAGGGATCCCATTAGCATTAAGGGTCTTCCTTACTGTAGGGTTAAGGGTTAGGCTTAGAGTTAAAGGTTAAGGTTAGGGTCAGTGTTAAGATTTAGGGTGAGGGTTAACGGTCAGGGTAAAGGTTAAGCGTTAGGGTTAGGGATTAGTCATTAGGGTTTTTGGTTAGTGTTAGGGATAGCGGTTAGGAGTTAGTGTTTTATGAAGGGGTATGGTTAGAATTAGGATTGGGGTTAGAGTTAGGGTGAGGTATAGGGGTTAGGTTTCGGGGTTAGTTTTAGGGTAAAAGGATAGGATTAGTGTTACGGGTTGGGCTTAGGTTTAGGGTTAAAGTTTACTGCTGGGGTTAGGGATAGGGTTCAGGTTTAGCCTTAGGGGTTCTGGTTAGGGTTAGGTGTTAGGTTAGTGTCAGGGTTAGGTCTAGTCGTGAGGGTAATGTTTAGGGTTAGCTTTAAGAGCTAGGGTTAGGTTTAATGGTTAGGATTAGTTTTAGGGTTAAGGGTTAGGGTAAGGCTTAGGGGTTAGGGTGAAGGGTTGGGGTCAAGGGTTAGGGTTTTTGTTAGGCATAGCGTTGGGGTTAGAAGTAAGGGTTACTGTCAGTGTTAGGGTTGTAGGTAGGGTTACGGTTAGGGTTAGCGGTTTAGAATTAGGGTTAGGGATTAGGTGTCACAGTGATGACTAGGAGATAGGGTTAGAATTATGGGATAGGGGTTGTTTTCAGGAAATGGGTTATGCATTAACGTTAGGATAAGAGGTTAAAGTTAGGCGCACGGTGAGGTTTACGTGTTAAGGGGAGAAATAGGAACAGGGTTGGGTGTTATGTTCAGGGTTAGGGTTATCTGTTAAAGGTATTGTTTATGCTTAGCGCACGGGCCCTGTCTGCATTAGGCGGGCGGGGGGAGTTTAGGGGGCTGGGATTGTACCCGGGAACCCACTCTATCATACTCTGGGTATGGGCCCATGGGTTTCATGCAGGACACAGTGGTAGAGCCTCCTTTCACGCATGGCATGGGAGGATTGCAGGCTTTCTAAACTCTAAGAAAGCAAGAAGTCTGAGAATTAGATTTAGGGTTAGGATTATGGTTAGGGTTAAGGATGAAGTTTAGTGTTAGTGTGAGGGCTTAGGGTTAGGGATTAGGGTTAGGGTTAAAGGTTACTCTTAGGTTTAACGGTTACACTTTGGTTTAGGGTTGAGGTTTACGGTTAGGGTTAAGATGAGGGGTTAGGGTTTGGTACAGGGTTAGGGTTAAGTGTTAGGTTTAGGGTTGAAGACTAGGATTAGGTTTAGGATTAAAGGTTAGCGTGAGAGTTAACGCTTAGCGTTAAGTTTAAGGGTTAGGGTTTAGGGTTAGGGTTAGGGTTAGGGTTAGTTTTAGGGTTAGAGTTATGTGCTATGGTTTGTGTTAGAGGTTAGGGTTAGGTTTACTGGTCACGGTTAGGGTTACGTTTAGGGGGTAGCATTAGGGTTAGGGTTAGGGTTAGGGTTAGGGTTAAGGGATAGGATTAGGGTTAAGTGTTGGGCTTAGGGTTAGGGTTTAGTGTTAAGGTTACCATTAAGGATTAGGGTTAGGGTCAGGGTTAAATGCTTGGGTGCGGGTAATGTTTAGGGTCAAGGTTTAGGTTCACGGATAGGGTTAGTGTTAAGGGTTACGGGTAGGTTTAGGGTTCAGGGTTAGTGTTAGCATAAGGGCTTAAGGTTAGGATTAGGCAGTAGGTTAGATTTAGGGTTATATCTAGGCGTTAGGGTAAGGGATAGCGTTAGGGTTAAGAGATAGCGTTAGGTTTAATGCTTAGGATTAGGGTTAGGGTTTGGGTTTAAAGTAAGTGTTAGGGGTTAGGTTTAAGGATCCAAGGTTAGGGTTATTTTTAGCTGTAGTGTTAGGGTTAGGGATAAGGGATCCCATTAGCATTAAGGGTCTTCCTTACTGTAGGGTTAAGGGTTAGGCTTAGAGTTAAAGGTTAAGGTTAGTGTCAGGGTTAAGATTTAGGGTGAGGGTTAACGGTTAGGGTAAAGGTTAAGCGTTAGGTTTAGGGATTAGTGATTAGGGTTTTTGGTTAGGGTTAGGGTTAGGGTTAGTGTTAGGGTTAGCGGTTAGGAGTTAGTGTTTTATGAAGGGCTTAGGGTTAGGGATTAGGGTTAAGGTTAAAGGTTACTGTTAGGTTTAACGGTTACACTTTGGTTTAGGGTTGAGGTTTACGGTTAGGGTTAAGATGAGGGGTTAGGGTTTGGTACAGGGTTAGGGTTAAGTGTTAGGTTTAGGGTTGAAGATTAGGATTAGGGTTAGGATTAATGGTTAGAGTGAGAGTTTACGCTTAGGGTTAAGGTTAAGGGTTAGGGTTTAGGGTTAGGGTTAGGGTTAGTTTTAGGGTTAGAGTTAGGTGCTATGCTTTGTGTTAGAGGTTAGGGTTAGGTTTACTGGTCATGGTTAGGGTTACGTTTAGGGGTTAGCATTAGGGTTAGGTTTAGGGTTAAGGGATAGGATTAGGGTTAAGTGCTGGGCTTAGGGTTAGGGTTTAGTGTTAAGGTTAGCATTAAGGATTAGTGTTAGGGTCAGGGTTAAATGCTTGGGTGCGGGTAATGTTTAGGGTCAGGGTTAAGGTTCACGGATAGGGTTAGTGTTAAGGGTTACGGGTAGGTTTAGGGTTCAGGGTTAGTGTTAGCATTAGGGCTTAAGGTTAGGATTAGGCGGTGGGTTAGATTTAGGGTTAGATCTAGGCGTTAGGGTAAGGGCTAGCGTTAGGGTTAAGAGATAGGCTTAGGTTTAATGCTTAGGATTAGGGTTAGGGATTGGGGTTAAAGTAAGTGTTAGGGGTTAGGTTTAAGGATCCAAGGTTAGGGTTATTTTTAGCTGTAGTGTTAGGGTTAGGGATAAGGGATCCCATTAGCATTAAGGGTCTTCCTTACTGTAGGGTTAAGGGTTAGGCTTAGAGTTAAAGGTTAAGGTTAGGGTCAGTGTTAAGATTTAGGGTGAGGGTTAACGGTTAGGGTAAAGGTTAAGCGTTAGGGTTAGGGATTAGTGATTAGGGTTTTTGGTTAGTGTTAGGGTTAGCGGTTAGGAGTTAGTGTTTTATGAAGGGGTATGGTTAGAATTAGGATTGGGGTTAGAGTTAGGGTGAGGTACAGGGGTTAGGTTTCGGGGTTAGTTTTAGGGTAAAAGGATAGGATTAGGGTTAGGGGTTGGGCTTAGGTTTAGGGTTAAAGTTTACTGCTGGGGTTAGGGATAGGGTTCAGGGTTAGCTTTAGGGGTTCTGGTTAGGGTTAGGTGTTAGGTTAGTGTCAGGGTTAGGTCTAGTCGTGAGGGTAAGGTTTAGGGTTAGCTTTAAGAGCTAGGGTTAGGTTTAATGGTTAGGATTAGTTTTAGGGTTAAGGGTTAGGGTAAGGCTTAGGGGTTAGGGTGAAAGGTTGGGGTCAAGTGTTAGGGTTTTTGTTAGGCATAGCGTTGGGGTTAGAAGTAAGGGTTACTGTCAGTGTTAGGGTTGTAGGTAGGGTTACGGTTAGGGTTAGCGGTTTAGAATTAGGGTTAGGGATTAGGTGTCACAGTGATGACTAGGAGATAGGGTTAGAATTATGGGATAGGGGTTGTTCTCAGGAAATGGGTTATGCATTAACGTTAGGATAAGAGGTTAAAGTTAGGCGCACGGTGAGGTTTACGTGTTAAGGGGAGAAATAGGAACAGGGTTGGGTGTTATGTTCAGGGTTAGGGTTATCTGTTAAAGGTATTGTTTATGCTTAGCGCACGGGCCCTGTCTGCATTAGGCGGGCGGGGGGAGTTTAGGGGGCTGGGATTGTACCCGGGAACCCACTCTATCATACTCTGGGTATGGGCCCGTGGGTTTCATGCAGAACACAGTGGTAGAGCCTCCTTTCACGCATGGCATGGGAGGATTGCAGGCTTTCTAAACTCTAAGAAAGCAAGAAGTCTGAGAATTAGATTTAGGGTTAGGATTCTGGTTAGGGTTAAGGATGAAGTTTAGTGTTAAGGTGAGGGCTTAGGATTAGGGAATAGGGTTAGGGTTAAAGGTTACTCTTAGGTTTAACGGTTACACTTTGGTTTAGGGTTGAGGTTTACTGTTAGGGTTAAGATGAGGGGTTAGGGTTTGGTACAGGGTTAGGGTTAAGTGTTAGGTTTAGGGTTGAAGATTAGGACTAGGGTTAGGATTAAAGGTTACCGTGAGAGTTAACGCTTAGGGTTTAGGTTCAGAGTTAGGGTTTGGTTTAGGGTTAGGGTTAGGGTTAGGGTTAGTTTTAGGGTTAGAGTTATGTGCTATGGTTTGTGTTAGAGGTTAGGGTTAGGTTTACTGGTCACGGATAGGGTTACGTTTAGGGGGTAGCATTAGGGTTAGGGTTAGGGTTAAGGGATAGGATTAGGGTTAAGTGTTGGGCTTAGGGTTAGGGTTTAGTGTTAGGGTTAGCATTAAGGATTTGGGTTAGGGTCAGGGTTAAATGCTTGGGTGCGGGTAATGGTTAGGGTCAGGGTGAAGGTTCACGGATAGGGTTAGTGTTAAGGGTTCCGGGTAGGTTTAGGGTTCAGGGTTAGTGTTAGCATTAGGGCTTAAGGTTAGGATTAGGCGGTAGGTTAGATTTAGGGTTAGATCTAGGCGTTAGGGTAAGGGCTAGCGTTAGGGTTAAGAGATAGGTTTAGGTTTAATGCTTAGGTTTAGGGTTAGGGTTTGGGGTTAAAGTAAGTGTTAGGGGTCAGGTTTAAGGATCCAAGGTTAGGGTTATTTTTAGCTGCAGTGTTAGGGTTAGAGATAAGGGATCCCATTAGCATTAAGGGTCTTCCTTACTGTAGGGTTAAGGGTTAGGCTTAGAGTTAAAGGTTAAGGTTAGGGTCAGTGTTAAGATTTAGAGTGAGGGTTAACGGTTAGGGTAAAGGTTAAGTGTTAGGGTTAGGGATTAGTGATTAGGGTTTTTGGTTAGTGTTAGGGTTAGCGGTTAGGAGTTAGTGTTTTATGAAGGGGTATGGTTAGAATTAGGATTGGGGTTAGAGTTAGGGTTAGGTATAGGGGTTAGGTTTCGGGGTTAGTTTTAGGGTAAAAGGATAGGATTAGGGTTACGGGTTGAGCTTAGGTTTAGGGTTAAAGTTCACTGCTGGGGTTAGGGATAGGGTTCAGGGTTAGCTTTAGGGGTTCTGGTTAGGGTTAGGTGTTAGGTTAGTGTCAGGGTTACGTCTAGTCGTGAGGGTAAGGTTTAGGGTTAGCTTTAAGAGCTAGGGTTAGGTTTAATGGTTAGGATTAGGATTAGGGTTAAGGGTTAGGGTAAGGCTTAGGGGTTAGGGTGAAGGGTTAGGGTCAAGGGTTAGGGTTTTTGTTAGCCATAGCGTTGGGGTTAGAAGTAAGGGTTACTGTCAGTGTTAGGGTTGTAGGTAGGGTTACGGTTAGGGTTAGCGGTTTAGAATTAGGGTTAGGGATTAGGTGTCACAGTGATGACTAGGAGATAGGGTTAGAATTATGGGATAGGGGTTGTTCTCAGGAAATCGGTTATGCATTAACGTTAGGATAAGAGGTTAAAGTTAGGCGCACGGTGAGGTTTACGTGTTAAGGGGAGAAATAGGAACAGGGTTGGGTGTTATGTTCAGGGTTAGGGTTATCTGTTAAAGGTATTGTTTATGCTTAGCGCACGGGCCCTGTCTGCATTAGGCGGGCGGGGGGAATTTAGGGGGCTGGGATTGTACCCGGGAACCCACTCTATCATACTCTGGGTATGGGCCCGTGGGTTTCATGCAGGACACAGTGGTAGAGCCGCCTTTCACGCATGGCAAGGGAGGATTGCAGGGTTTCTAAACTCTAAGAAAGCAAGAAGTCTGAGAATTAGATTTAGGGTTAGGATTCTGGTTAGGGTTAAGGATGAAGTTTAGTGTTAGGGTGAGGGCTTAGGGTTAGGGATTAGGGTTAGGGTTAAAGTTTACTCTTAGGTTTAACGGTTACACTTTGGTTTAGGGTTGAGGTTTACGGTTAGGGTTAAGATGAGGGGTTAGGGTTTGGTACAGGGTTAGGGTTAAGTGTTAGGTTTAGGGTTGAAGATTAGGATTAGGGTTAGGATTAAAGGTTAGCGCGAGAGTTAACGCTTAGGGTTAAGGTTAAGAGTTAGGGTTTAGTGTTAGTTTTAGGGTTAGAGTTATGTGCTATGGTTTGTGTTAGAGGTTAGGGTTAGGTTTACTGGTCACGGTTAGGGTTACGTTTAGGGAGTATCATTAGGGTTATGGTTAGGGTTAGGGTTAAGGGATAGGATTAGGGTTAAGTGTTGGGCTTAGGGTTAGAGTTTAGTGTTAAGGTTACCATTAAGTATTAGGGTTAGGGTCACGGTTAAATACTTGGGTGCGGGTAATGTTTAGGGTCAGGGTTTAGGTTCACGGATAGGGTTAGTGTTAAGGGATACGGGTAGGTTTAGGGTTCAGTGTTAGTGTTAGCATTAGGGCTTAAGGTTAGGATTAGGCGGTAGGTTAGATTTAGGGTTAGATCTAGGCGATAGGGTAAGGGCTAGCGTTAGGGTTAAGAGATAGCGTTAGGTTTAATTCTTAGGATTACGGTTAGGGTTTGGGGTTAAAGTAAGTGTTAGGGGTTAGGTTTAAGGATTCAAGGTTAGGGTTATTTTTAGCTGTAGTGTTAGGGTTAGGGATAAGGGATGCCATTAGCATTAAGGGTCTTCCTTACTGTAGGGTTAAGGGTTAGGCTTAGAGGTAAAGGTTAAGGTTAGTGTCAGGGTTAAGATTTAGGGTGAGGGTTAACGGTTAGGGTAAAGGTTAAGCGTTAGGTTTAGGGATTAGTGATTAGGGTTTTTGGTTAGGGTTAGGGTTAGGGTTAGTGTTAGGGTTAGCGGTTAGGAGTTAGTGTTTTATGAAGGGGTATGGTTAGAATTAGGATTGGGGTTAGCGTTAGGGTGAGGTATAGGGGTTAGGTTTAGGGGTTAGTTCTAGGGTAAAAGGATAGGATTAGAGTTACGGGTTGGGCTTAGGTTTAGGGTTAAAGTTTACCGCTAGGGTTAGGGATAGGGTTCAGGGTTAGCTTTAGGGGTTCTGGTTAGGGTTAGGTGTTAGGTTAGTGTCAGGGTTAGGTCTAGTCGTGAGGGTAAGGTTTAGGGTTAGCTTTAAGAGCTAGGGTTAGGTTTAATGGTTAGGATTAGGATTAGGGTTAAGGGTTAGGGTAAGGCTTAGGGGTTAGGGTGAAGGGTTAGGGTCAAGGGTTAGGGTTTTTGTTAGCTATAGCGTTGGGGTTAGAAGTAAGGGTTACTGTCAGTGTTAGGGTTGTAGGTATGGTTACGGTTAGGGTTAGCGGTTTAGAATTAGAGTTAGGGATTAGGTGTCACAGTGAGGACTAGGAGATAGGGTTAGAATTATGGGATGGGGTTGTTCTCAGGAAATGGTTTATGCATTAACGTTAGGATAAGAGGTTAAAGTTAGGCGCACGGTGAGGTTTACCTCTTAAGGGGAGAAATAGCAACAGGGTTGGGTGTTATGTTCAGGGTTAGGGTTATCTGTTTAAGGTATTGTTTATGCTTAGCGCACGGGCCCTGTCTGCATTAGGCGGGTGGGGGGAGTTTAGGGGGCTGGGATTGTACCCGGGAACCCACTCTATCATACTCTGGGTATGGGCCCGTGGGTTTCATGCAGGACACAGTGGTAGAGCCTCCTTTCACGCATGGCATGGGAGGATTGCAAGCTTTCTAAACTCTAAGAAAGCAAGAAGTCTGAGAATTAGATTTAGGGTTAGGATTCTGGTTAGGGTTAAGGATGAAGTTTAGTGTTAGGGTGAGGGCTTAGGGTTAGGGAATAGGGTTAGGGTTAAAGGTTACTCTTAGGTTTAACGGTTACACTTTGGTTTAGGGATGAGGTTTAAGGTCAGGGTTAAGATGAGGGGTTAGGGTTTGGTACAGGGTTAGGGTTAAGTGTTAGGTTTAGGGTTGAAGATTAGGATTAGGGTTAGGATTAAAGGTTAGCGAGGGAGTTAACGCTTAGGGTTAAGGTTAAGAGTTAGGGTTTAGGTTTAGGGTTAGGGTTAGTTTTAGGGTTAGAGTTAGGTGCTATGCTTTGTGTTAGAGGTTAGGGTTAGGTTTACTGGTCATGGTTAGGGTTAGGTTTAGGGGTTAGCATTAGGGTTAGAGTTAGGGTTAAGGGATAGGATTAGGGTTAAGTGCTGGGCTTAGGGTTAGGGTTTAGTGTTAAGGTTAGCATTAAAGATTAGTGTTAGGGTCAGGGTTAAATGCTTGGGTGCGGGTAATGGTTAGGGTCAGGGTTAAGGTTCACGGATAGGGTTAGTGTTAAGGGTTACGGGTAGGTTTAGGGTTCAGGGTTAGTGTTAGCATTAGGGCTTAAGGTTAGGATTAGGCGGTAGGTTAGATTTAGGATTAGATGTAGGCCTTAGGGTAAGGGCTAGCGTTAGGGTTAAGAGATAGGGTTAGGTTTAATGCTTAGGATTAGGGTTAGGTTTTGGGGTTAAAGTAAGTGTTAGGGGTTAGGTTTAAGGATTCAAGGTTAGGGTTATTTTTAGCTGTAGTGTTAGGGTTAGGGATAAGGGATCCCATTAGCATTAAGGGTCTTCCTTACTGTTTTTTTAAGGGTTAGGCTTAGAGTTAAAGGTTAAGGTTAGGGTCAGTGTTAAGATTTAGGGTGAGGGTTAACGGTTAGGGTAAAGGTTAAGCGTTAGGGTTAGGGATTAGTGATTAGGGTTTTTGGTTAGTGTTAGGGTTAGCGGTTAGGAGTTACTGTTTTATGAAGGGGTATGGTTAGAATTAGGATTGGGGTTAGAGTTAGGGTGAGGTATAGGGGTTAGGTTTAGGGGTTAGTTTTAGGGTAAAAGGATAGGATTAGGGTTACGGGTTGGGCTTAGGTTTAGGGTTAAAGTTTACTGCTAGGGTTAGGGATAGGGTTCAGGGTTAGCTTTAGGGGTTCTGGTTAGGGTTAGGTGTTAGGTTAGTGTCAGGGTTAGGTCTAGTCATGAGGGTAATGTTTAGGGTTAGCTTTAAGAGCTGGGGTTAGGTTTAATGGTTAGGATTAGGATTAGGGTTAAGGGTTAGGGTAAGGCTTAGGGGTTAGGGTGAAGGGTTAGGGTCAAGGGTTAGGGTTTTTGTTAGGCATAGCGTTGGGGTTAGAAGTAAGGGTTACTGTCAGTGTTAGGGTTGTAGGTAGGGTTACGGTTAGGGTTAGCGGTTTAGAATTAGGGTTAGGGATTAGGTGTCACAGTGATGACTAGGAGATAGGGTTAGAATTATGGGATAGGGGTTGTTCTCAGGAAATGGGTTATGCATTAACGTTAGGATAAGAGGATAAAGTTAGGCGCACGGTGAGGTTTACGTGTTAAGGGGAGAAATAGGAACAGGGTTGGGTGTTATGTTCAGGGTTAGGGTTTTCTGTTAAAGGTATTGTTTATGCTTAGCGCACAGGCCCTGTCTGCATTAGGCGGGAGGGGGGAGTTTAGAGGGCTGGGATTGAACCCGGGAACCCACTCTATCATACTCTGGGTATGGGCCCGTGGGTTTCATGCAGGACACAGTGGTAGAGCCTCCTTTCACGCATGGCATGGGAGGATTGCAGGCTTTCTAAACTCTAAGAAAGCAAGAAGTCTGAGAATTAGATTTAGGGTTAGATTCTGCTTAGGGTTAAGGATGAAGTTTAGTGTTAGGGTGAGGGCTTAGGGTTAGGGATTAGGGTTAGGGTTAAAGGTTATTCTTAGGTTTAACGGTTACACTTTGGTTTAGGGTTGAGGTTTACGGTTAGGGTTAAGATGAGAGGTTAGGGTTTGGTACAGGGTTAGGGTTAAGTGTTAGGTTTAGGGTTGAAGATTAGGATTAGGGTTAGGATTAAAGGTTAGCGTGAGAGTTAACGCTTAGGGTTAAGGTTAAGAGTTAGGGTTTAGGGTTAGGGTTAGGGTTAGTTTTAGGGTTAGAGTTATGTGCTATGGTTTGTGTTAGAGGTTACGGTTAGGTTTACTGGTCACGGTTAGGGTTACATTTAGGGGGTAGCATTAGGGTTAGGGTTAGGGTTAAGGGATAGGATTAGGGATAAGTGTTGGGCTTAGGGTTAGGGTTTAGTGTTAGGTTTATCATTAAGGATTAGGGTTAGAATCAGGGTTAAATGTTGGGGTGCGGGTAATGGTTAGGGTCAGGGTTAAGGTTCACGGATACGGTTAGTGTTAAGGGTTACGGGTAGGTTTAGGGTTCAGGGTTAGTGTTAGCATTAGGGCTTAAGGTTAGGATTAGGCGGTAGGTTAGATTTAGGGTTAGATCTAGGCGTTAGGGTAAGGGCTAGCGTTAGGGTTAAGAGATAGGGTTAGGTTTAATGCTTAGGATTAGGGTTAGGGTTTGGGGTTAAAGTAAGTGTTAGGGGTTAGGTTTAAGGATCAAAGGTTAGTGTTATTTTTAGCTGTAGTGTTAGGGTTAGGGATAAGGGATCCCATTAGCATTAAGGGTCTTCCTTACTGTAGGGTTAAGGGTTAGGCTTAGAGTTAAAGGTTAAGGTTAGGGTCAGGGTTAAGATTTAGGGTGAGGGTTAACGGTTAAGGTAAAGGTTAAGCGTTAGGGTTAGGGATTAGTGATTAGGGTTTTTGGTTAGTGTTAGGGTTAGCGGTTAGGAGTTAGTGTTTTATGAAGGGTATTGTTAGAATTAGGATTGGGTTTAGAGTTAGGGTGAGGTATAGGGGTTAGGTTAGGGGTTAGTTTTAGGGTAAAAGGATAGGATTAGGGTTACGGGTTGGGCTTAGGTTTAGGGTTAAAGTTTACTGCTGGGGTTAGGGATAGGGTTCAGGGTTAGCTTTAGGGGTTCTGGTTAAGGTTAGGTGTTAGGTTAGTGTCAGGGTTAGGTCTAGTCGTGAGGGTAAGGTTTAGGGTTAGCTTTAAGAACTAGGGTTAGGTTTAATGGTTAGGATTAGTTTTAGGGTTAAGGGTTAGGGTAAGGCTTAGGGGTTAGGGTGAAGGGTTGGGGTCAAGGTTTAGGGTTTTTGTTAGGCATAGCGTTGGGGTTATAAGTAAGGGTTACTGTCAGTGTTAGGGTTGTAGGTAGGGTTACGGTTAGGGTTAGCGGTTTAGAATTAGTGTTAGGGATTAGGTGTCACAATGATGACTAGGAGATAGGGTTAGAATTATGGGATAGGGGTTGTTCTCAGGAAATGGGTTATGCATTAACGTTAGGATAAGAGGTTAAAGTTAGGCGCACGGTGAGGGTTACGTGTTAAGGGGAGAAAGAGGAACAGGGTTGGGTGTTATGTTCAGGGTTAGGGTTATCTGTTAAAGGTATTGTTTATGCTTAGCGCACGGGCCCTGTCTGCATTAGGCGGGCGGGGGGAGTTTAGGGGGCTGGGATTGTACCCGGGAACCCACTCTATCATACTCTGGGTATGGGCCCGTGGGTTTCATGCAGGACACAGTGGTAGAGCCTCCTTTCACGCATGGCATGGGAGGATTGCAGGCTTTCTAAACTCTAAGAAAGCAAGAAGTCTGAGAATTAGATTTAGGGTTAGGATTCTGGTTAGGGTTAAGGATGAAGTTTAGTGTTAGGGTGAGGGCTTAGGGTTAGGGAATAGGGTTAGGGTTAAAGGTTACTCTTAGGTTTAACGGTTACACTTTGGTTTAGGGTTGAGGTTTACGGTTAGGGTTAAGATGAGGGGTTAGGGTTTGGTACAGGGTTAGGGTTAAGTGTTAGGTTTAGGGTTGAAGATTAGGATTAGGGTTAGGATTAAAGGTTAGCGTGAGAGTTAACGCTTAGGGTTTAGGTTAAGAGTTAGGGTTTAGGGTTAGGGTTAGGGTTAGGGTTAGGGTTAGTTTTAGGGTTAGAATTATGTGCTATGGTTTGTGTTAGAGGTTAGGGTTAGGTTTACTGGTCACGGTTAGGGTTACGTTTAGGGGTTAGCATTAGGGTTAGGGTTAGGGTTAGGGTTAAGGGATAGGATTAGGGTAAGTGTTGGGCTTAGGGTTAGGGTTTAGTGTTAGGGTTAGCATTAAGGATTAGTGGTGGAATCAGGGTTAAATGCTTGGGTGCGTGTAATGGTTAGGGTCAGGGTTAAGGTTCACGGATAGGGTTAGTGTTAAGGGTTACGGGTAGGTTTAGGGTTCAGGATTAGAGTTAGCATTAGGGCTTAAGGTTAAGATTAGGCTGTAGGTTAGATTTAGGGTTAGATCTAGGCGTTAGTGTAAGGGCTAGCGTTAGGGTTAAGAGATAGGGTTAGGTTTAATGCTTAGGATTAGGGTTAGGGTTTGGGGTTAAAGTAAGTGATAGGGGTTAGGTTTAAGGATCCAAGGTTAGGGTTATTTTTAGCTGTAGTGTTAGGGTTAGGGATAAGGGATCCCATTAGCATTAAGGGTCTTCCTTACTGTAGGGTTAAGGGTTAGGCTTAGAGTTAAAGGTTAAGGTTAGGGTCAGTGTTAAGATTTAGGGTGAGGGTTAACGGTCAGGGTAAAGGTTAAGCGTTAGGGTTAGGGATTAGTGATTAGGGTTTTTGGTTAGTGTTAGGGTTAGCGGTTAGGAGTTAGTGTTTTATGAAGGGGTATGGTTAGAATTAGGATTGGGGTTAGAGTTAGGGTGAGGTATAGGGGTTAGGTTTAGGGGTTAGTTTTAGGGTAAAAGGATAGGATTAGGGTTACGGGTTGGGCTTAGGTTTAGGGTTAAAGTTTACTGCTGGGGTTAGGGATAGGGTTCAGGGTTAGCTTTAGGGGTTCTGGTTAGGGTTCGGTGTAAGGTTAGTGTCAGGGTTAGGTCTAGTCGTGAGGGTAAGGTTTAGGGTTAGCTTTAAGAGCTAGGGTTAGGTTTAATGGTTAGGATTAGTTTTAGGGTTAAGGGTTAGGGTAAGGCTTAGGGGTTAGGGTGAAGGGTTAGGGTGAAGAGTTAGGGTTTTTGCTAGACATAGCGTTGGGGTTAGAAGTAAGGGTTACTGTCAGTGTTAGGGTTGTAGGTAGGGTTACGGTTAGGGTTAGCGGTATAGAATTAGGGTTAGGGATTAGGTGTCACAATGATGACTAGGAGATAGGGTTAGAATTATGGGATAGGGGTTGTTCTCAGGAAATGGGTTATGCATTCACGTTAGGATAAGAGGTTAAAGTTAGGCGCACGGTGAGGTTTACGTGTTAAGGGGAGAAATAGGAACAGGGTTGGGTGTTATGTTCAGGGTTAGGGTTATCTGTTAAAGGTATTGTTTATGCTTAGCGCACGGGCCCTGTCTGCATTAGGCGGGCGGGGGGAGTTTAGGGGGCTGGGATTGTACGCGGGAACCCACTCTATCATACTCTGGGTATGGGCCCGTGGGTTTCATGCAGGACACAGTGGTAGAGCCTCCTTTCACGCAAGGCATGGGAGGATTGCAGGCTTTCTAAACTCTAAGAAAGCAAGAAGTCTGAGAATTAGATTTAGGGTTAGGATTCTGGTTAGGGTTAAGGATGAAGTTTAGTGTTAGGGTGAGGGCTTAGGGTTAGGGATTAGGGTTAGGGTTAAAGGTTACTCTTAGGTTTAACGGTTACACTTTGGTTTAGGGTTGAGGTTTACGCTTAGGGTTAAGATGAGGGGTTAGGGTTTGGTACAGGGTTAGGGTTAAGTGTTAGGTTTAGGGTTGAAGATTAGGATTAGGGTTAGGATTAAAGGTTAGCGTGAGAGTTAACGCTTAGGGTTAAGGTTAAGAGTTAGGGTTTAGGGTTAGGGTTAGGGTTAGGGTTAGTTTTAGGGTTAGAGTTATGTGCTATGGTTTGTGTTAGAGGTTACGGTTAGGTTTACTGGTCACGGTTAGGGTTACGATTAGGGGTTAGCATTAGGGTTAGGGTTAGGGTTAAGGGATAGGATTAGGGTTAAGTGTTGGGCTTAGGGTTAGGGTTTAGTGTTAAGGTTAGCATTAAGGATTAGGGTTAGGGTTAGGGTTAAATGCTTGGGTGCGGGTAATGGTTAGGGTCAGGGTTTAGGTTCACGGATAGGGTTAGTGTTAAGGGTTACGGGTAGGTTTAGGGTTCAGGGTTAGTGTTAGCATTAGGGCTTAAGGTTAGGATTAGGCGGTAGGTTAGATTTAGGTTTAGATATAGGCGTTAGGGTAAGGGCTAGCGTTAGGGTTAAGAGATAGGGTTAGGTTTAATGCTTAGGATTAGGGTTAGGGTTTGGGGTTAAAGTAAGTGTTAGGGGTTAGGTTTAAGGATCCAAGGTTAGGGTTATTTTTAGCTGTAGTGTTAGGGTTAGGGATAAGGGATCCCATTAGCATTAAGGGTCTTCCTTACTGTAGGGTTAAGGGTTAGGCTTAGAGTTAAAGTTAAGGTTAGGGTCACTGTTAAAACTTAGGGTGAGGGATAACGGTTAGGGTAACGGTTAAGCGTTAGGGTTAGGGATTAGTGATTAGGGTTTTTGGTTAGTGTTAGGGTTAGCGGTTAGGAGTTAGTGTTTTATGAAGGGGTATGGTTAGAATTAGGATTGGGGTTAGAGTTAGGGTGAGGTATAGGGGTTAGGTTTAGGGGTTAGTTTTAGGGTAAAAGGATAGGATTAGGGTTACGGGTTGGGCTTAGGTTTAGGGTTAAAGTTTACTGCTAGGGTTAGGGATAGGGTTCAGGTTTAGCCTTAGGGGTTCTGGTTAGGGTTAGGTGTTAGGTTAGTGTCAGGGTTAGGTCTAGTCGTGAGGGTAAGGTTTAGGGTTAGCTTTAAGAGCTAGGGTTAGGTTTAATGGTTAGGATTAGGATTAGGGTTAAGGGTTAGGGTAAGGCTTAGGGGTTAGGGTGAAGGGTTAGGGTCAAGGGTTAGGGTTTTTGTTAGCCATAGCGTTGGGGTTAGAAGTAAGGGTTACTGTCAGTGTTAGGGTTGTAGGTAGGGTTACGGTTAGGGTTAGCGGTTTAGAATTAGGGTTAGGGATTAGGTGTCACAGTGATGACTAGGAGATAGGGTTAGAATTATGGGATAGGGGTTGTTCTCAGGAAATCGGTTATGCATTAACGTTAGGATAAGAGGTTAAAGTTAGGCGCACGGTGAGGTTTACGTGTTAAGGGGAGAAATAGGAACAGGGTTGGGTGTTATGTTCAGGGTTAGGGTTATCTGTTAAAGGTATTGTTTATGCTTAGCGCACGGGCCCTGTCTGCATTAGGCGGGCGGGGGGAATTTAGGGGGCTGGGATTGTACCCGGGAACCCACTCTATCATACTCTGGGTATGGGCCCGTGGGTTTCATGCAGGACACAGTGGTAGAGCCGCCTTTCACGCATGGCAAGGGAGGATTGCAGGGTTTCTAAACTCTAAGAAAGCAAGAAGTCTGAGAATTAGATTTAGGGTTAGGATTCTGGTTAGGGTTAAGGATGAAGTTTAGTGTTAGGGTGAGGGCTTAGGGTTAGGGATTAGGGTTAGGGTTAAAGTTTACTCTTAGGTTTAACGGTTACACTTTGGTTTAGGGTTGAGGTTTACGGTTAGGGTTAAGATGAGGGGTTAGGGTTTGGTACAGGGTTAGGGTTAAGTGTTAGGTTTAGGGTTGAAGATTAGGATTAGGGTTAGGATTAAAGGTTAGCGCGAGAGTTAACGCTTAGGGTTAAGGTTAAGAGTTAGGGTTTAGGGTTAGTTTTAGGGTTAGAGTTATGTGCTATGGTTTGTGTTAGAGGTTAGGGTTAGGTTTACTGGTCACGGTTAGGGTTACGTTTAGGGGGTATCATTAGGGTTATGGTTAGGGTTAGGGTTAAGGGATAGGATTAGGGTTAAGTGTTGGGCTTAGGGTTAGAGTTTAGTGTTAAGGTTACCATTAAGTATTAGGGTTAGGGTCACGGTTAAATACTTGGGTGCGGGTAATGTTTAGGGTCAGGGTTTAGGTTCACGGATAGGGTTAGTGTTAAGGGATACGGGTAGGTTTAGGGTTCAGTGTTAGTGTTAGCATTAGGGCTTAAGGTTAGGATTAGGCGGTAGGTTAGATTTAGGGTTAGATCTAGGCGATAGGGTAAGGGCTAGCGTTAGGGTTAAGAGATAGCGTTAGGTTTAATTCTTAGGATTACGGTTAGGGTTTGGGGTTAAAGTAAGTGTTAGGGGTTAGGTTTAAGGATTCAAGGTTAGGGTTATTTTTAGCTGTAGTGTTAGGGTTAGGGATAAGGGATGCCATTAGCATTAAGGGTCTTCCTTACTGTAGGGTTAAGGGTTAGGCTTAGAGGTAAAGGTTAAGGTTAGTGTCAGGGTTAAGATTTAGGGTGAGGGTTAACGGTTAGGGTAAAGGTTAAGCGTTAGGTTTAGGGATTAGTGATTAGGGTTTTTGGTTAGGGTTAGGGTTAGGGTTAGTGTTAGGGTTAGCGGTTAGGAGTTAGTGTTTTATGAAGGGGTATGGTTAGAATTAGGATTGGGGTTAGAGTTAGGGTGAGGTATAGGGGTTAGGTTTAGGGGTTAGTTTTAGGGTAAAAGGATAGGATTAGGGTTACGGGTTGGGCTTAGGTTTAGGGTTAAAGTTTACTGCTGGGGTTAGGGATAAGGTTCAGGGTTAGCTTTAGGGGTTCTGGTTAGGGTTCGGTGTTAGGTTAGTGTCAGGGTTAGGTCTAGTCGTGAGGGTAAGGTTTAGGGTTAGCTGTAAGAGCTAGGGTTAGGTTTAATGGTTAGGATTAGTTTTAGGGTTAAGGGTTAGGGTAAGGCTTAGGGGTTAGGGTGAAGGGTTAGGGTGAAGAGTTAGGGTTTTTGCTAGACATAGCGTTGGGGTTAGAAGTAAGGGTTACTGTCAGTGTTAGGGTTGTAGGTAGGGTTACGGTTAGGGTTAGCGGTATAGAATTAGGGTTAGGGATTAGGTGTCACAATGATGACTAGGAGATAGGGTTAGAATTATGGGATAGGGGTTGTTCTCAGGAAATGGGTTATGCATTAACGTTAGGATAAGAGGTTAAAGTTAGGCGCACGGTGAGGTTTACGTGTTAAGGGGAGAAATAGGAACAGGGTTGGGTGTTATGTTCAGGGTTAGGGTTATCTGTTAAAGGTATTGTTTATGCTTAGCGCACGGGCCCTGTCTGCATTAGGCGGGCGGGGGGAGTTTAGGGGGCTGGGATTGTACGCGGGAACCCACTCTATCATACTCTGGGTATGGGCCCGTGGGTTTCATGCAGGACACAGTGGTAGAGCCTCCTTTCACGCAAGGCATGGGAGGATTGCAGGCTTTCTAAACTCTAAGAAAGCAAGAAGTCTGAGAATTAGATTTAGGGTTAGGATTCTGGTTAGGGTTAAGGATGAAGTTTAGTGTTAGGGTGAGGGCTTAGGGTTAGGGATTAGGGTTAGGGTTAAAGGTTACTCTTAGGTTTAACGGTTACACTTTGGTTTAGGGTTGAGGTTTACGCTTAGGGTTAAGATGAGGGGTTAGGGTTTGGTACAGGGTTAGGGTTAAGTGTTAGGTTTAGGGTTGAAGATTAGGATTAGGGTTAGGATTAAAGGTTAGCGTGAGAGTTAACGCTTAGGGTTAAGGTTAAGAGTTAGGGTTTAGGGTTAGGGTTAGGGTTAGGGTTAGTTTTAGGGTTAGAGTTATGTGCTATGGTTTGTGTTAGAGGTTACGGTTAGGTTTACTGGTCACGGTTAGGGTTACGATTAGGGGTTAGCATTAGGGTTAGGGTTAGGGTTAAGGGATAGGATTAGGGTTAAGTGTTGGGCTTAGGGTTAGGGTTTAGTGTTAAGGTTAGCATTAAGGATTAGGGTTAGGGTTAGGGTTAAATGCTTGGGTGCGGGTAATGGTTAGGGTCAGGGTTTAGGTTCACGGATAGGGTTAGTGTTAAGGGTTACGGGTAGGTTTAGGGTTCAGGGTTAGTGTTAGCATTAGGGCTTAAGGTTAGGATTAGGCGGTAGGTTAGATTTAGGTTTAGATATAGGCGTTAGGGTAAGGGCTAGCGTTAGGGTTAAGAGATAGGGTTAGGTTTAATGCTTAGGATTAGGGTTAGGGTTTGGGGTTAAAGTAAGTGTTAGGGGTTAGGTTTAAGGATCCAAGGTTAGGGTTATTTTTAGCTGTAGTGTTAGGGTTAGGGATAAGGGATCCCATTAGCATTAAGGGTCTTCCTTACTGTAGGGTTAAGGGTTAGGCTTAGAGTTAAAGTTAAGGTTAGCGTCACTGTTAAAATTTAGGGTGAGGGATAACGGTTAGGGTAAAGGTTAAGCGTTAGGGTTAGGGATTAGTGATTAAGGTTTTTGGTTAGTGTTAGGGTTAGCGGTTAGGAGTTAGTGTTTTATGAAGGGGTATGGTTAGAATTAGGATTGGGGTTAGAGTTAGGGTGAGGTATAGGGGTTAGGTTTAGGGGTTAGTTTTAGGGTAAAAGGATAGGATTAGGGTTACGGGTTGGGCTTAGGTTTAGGGTTAAAGTTTACTGCTAGGGTTAGGGATAGGGTTCAGGTTTAGCCTTAGGGGTTCTGGTTAGGGTTAGGTGTTAGGTTAGTGTCAGGGTTAGGTCTAGTCGTGAGGGTAAGGTTTAGGGTTAGCTTTAAGAGCTAGGGTTAGGTTTAATGGTTAGGATTAGGATTAGGGTTAAGGGTTAGGGTAAGGCTTAGGGGTTAGGGTGAAGGGTTAGGGTCAAGGGTTAGGGTTTTTGTTAGCCATAGCGTTGGGGTTAGAAGTAAGGGTTACTGTCAGTGTTAGGGTTGTAGGTAGGGTTACGGTTAGGGTTAGCGGTTTAGAATTAGGGTTAGGGATTAGGTGTCACAGTGATGACTAGGAGATAGGGTTAGAATTATGGGATAGGGGTTGTTCTCAGGAAATCGGTTATGCATTAACGTTAGGATAAGAGGTTAAAGTTAGGCGCACGGTGAGGTTTACGTGTTAAGGGGAGAAATAGGAACAGGGTTGGGTGTTATGTTCAGGGTTAGGGTTATCTGTTAAAGGTATTGTTTATGCTTAGCGCACGGGCCCTGTCTGCATTAGGCGGGCGGGGGGAATTTAGGGGGCTGGGATTGTACCCGGGAACCCACTCTATCATACTCTGGGTATGGGCCCGTGGGTTTCATGCAGGACACAGTGGTAGAGCCGCCTTTCACGCATGGCAAGGGAGGATTGCAGGGTTTCTAAACTCTAAGAAAGCAAGAAGTCTGAGAATTAGATTTAGGGTTAGGATTCTGGTTAGGGTTAAGGATGAAGTTTAGTGTTAGGGTGAGGGCTTAGGGTTAGGGATTAGGGTTAGGGTTAAAGTTTACTCTTAGGTTTAACGGTTACACTTTGGTTTAGGGTTGAGGTTTACGGTTAGGGTTAAGATGAGGGGTTAGGGTTTGGTACAGGGTTAGGGTTAAGTGTTAGGTTTAGGGTTGAAGATTAGGATTAGGGTTAGGATTAAAGGTTAGCGCGAGAGTTAACGCTTAGGGTTAAGGTTAAGAGTTAGGGTTTAGGGTTAGTTTTAGGGTTAGAGTTATGTGCTATGGTTTGTGTTAGAGGTTAGGGTTAGGTTTACTGGTCACGGTTAGGGTTACGTTTAGGGGGTATCATTAGGGTTATGGTTAGGGTTAGGGTTAAGGGATAGGATTAGGGTTAAGTGTTGGGCTTAGGGTTAGAGTTTAGTGTTAAGGTTACCATTAAGTATTAGGGTTAGGGTCACGGTTAAATACTTGGGTGCGGGTAATGTTTAGGGTCAGGGTTTAGGTTCACGGATAGGGTTAGTGTTAAGGGATACGGGTAGGTTTAGGGTTCAGTGTTAGTGTTAGCATTAGGGCTTAAGGTTAGGATTAGGCGGTAGGTTAGATTTAGGGTTAGATCTAGGCGATAGGGTAAGGGCTAGCGTTAGGGTTAAGAGATAGCGTTAGGTTTAATGCTTAGGATTACGGTTAGGGTTTGGGGTTAAAGTAAGTGTTAGGGGTTAGGTTTAAGGATTCAAGGTTAGGGTTATTTTTAGCTGTAGTGTTAGGGTTAGGGATAAGGGATCCCATTAGCATTAAGGGTCTTCCTTACTGTAGGGTTAAGGGTTAGGCTTAGAGGTAAAGGTTAAGGTTAGTGTCAGGGTTAAGATTTAGGGTGAGCGTTAACGGTTAGGGTAAAGGTTAAGCGTTAGGTTTAGGGATTAGTGATTAGGGTTTTTGGTTAGGGTTAGGGTTAGGGTTAGTGTTAGGGTTAGCGGTTAGGAGTTAGTGTTTTATGAAGGGGTATGGTTAGAATTAGGATTGGGGTTAGAGTTAGGGTGAGGTATAGGGGTTAGGTTTAGGGGTTAGTTTTAGGGTAAAAGGATAGGATTAGAGTTACGGGTTGGGCTTAGGTTTAGGGTTAAAGTTTACCGCTAGGGTTAGGGATAGGGTTCAGGGTTAGCTTTAGGGGTTCTGGTTAGGGTTAGGTGTTAGGTTAGTGTCAGGGTTAGGTCTAGTCGTGAGGGTAAGGTTTAGGGTTAGCTTTAAGAGCTAGGGGTAGGTTTAATGGTTAGGATTAGGATTAGGGTTAAGGGTTAGGGTAAGGCTTAGGGGTTAGGGTGAAAGGTTAGGGTCAAGGGTTAGGGTTTTTGTTAGGCATAGCGTTGGGGTTAGAAGTAAGGGTTACTGTCAGTGTTAGGGTTGTAGGTAGGGTTACGGTTAGGGTTAGCGGTTTAGAATTAGAGTTAGGGATTAGGTGTCACAGTGAGGACTAGGAGATAGGGTTAGAATTATGGGATGGGGTTGTTCTCAGGAAATGGTTTATGCATTAATGTTAGGATAAGAGGTTAAAGTTAGGCGCACGTTGAGGTTTACCTCTTAAGGGGAGAAATAGCAACAGGGTTGGGTGTTATGTTCAGGGTTAGGGTTATCTGTTTAAGGTATTGTTTATGCTTAGCGCACGGGCCCTGTCTGCATTAGGCGGGTGGGGGGAGTTTAGGGGGCTGGGATTGTACCCGGGAACCCACTCTATCATACTCTGGGTATGGGCCCGTGGGTTTCATGCAGGACACAGTGGTAGAGCCTCCTTTCACGCATGGCATGGGAGGATTGCAAGCTTTCTAAACTCTAAGAAAGCAAGAAGTCTGAGAATTAGATTTAGGGTTAGGATTCTGGTTAGGGTTAAGGATGAAGTTTAGTGTTAGGGTGAGGGCTTAGGGTTAGGGAATAGGGTTAGGGTTAAAGGTTACTCTTAGGTTTAACGGTTACACTTTGGTTTAGGGATGAGGTTTAAGGTTATTGTTAAGATGAGGGGTTAGGGTTTGGTACAGGGTTAGGGTTAAGTGTTAGGTTTAGGGTTGAAGATTAGGATTAGGGTTAGGATTAAAGGTTAGCGAGGGAGTTAACGCTTAGGGTTAAGGTTAAGAGTTAGGGTTTAGGTTTAGGGTTAGGGTTAGTTTTAGGGTTAGAGTTAGGTGCTATGCTTTGTGTTAGAGGTTAGGGTTAGGTTTACTGGTCATGGTTAGGGTTACGTTTAGGGGTTAGCATTAGGGTTAGAGTTAGGGTTAAGGGATAGGATTAGGGTTAAGTGCTGGGCTTAGGGTTAGGGTTTAGTGTTAAGGTTAGCATTAAAGATTAGTGTTAGGGTCAGGGTTAAATGCTTGGGTGCGGGTAATGTTTAGGGTCAGGGTTAAGGTTCACGGATAGGGTTAGTGTTAAGGGTTACGGGTAGGTTTAGGGTTCAGGGTTAGTGTTAGCATTAGGGCTTAAGGTTAGGATTAGGCGGTAGGTTAGATTTAGGGTTAGATCTAGGCGTTAGGGTAAGGGCTAGCGTTAGGGTTAAGAGATAGGGTTAGGTTTAATGCTTAGGATTAGGGTTAGGGTTTGGGGTTAAAGTAAGTGTTAGGGGTTAGGTTTAAGGATCAAAGGTTAGGGTTATTTTTAGCTGTAGTGTTAGGGTTAGGGATAAGGGATCCCATTAGCATTAAGGGTCTTCCTTACTGTAGGGTTAAGGGTTAGGCTTAGAGTTAAAGGTTAAGGTTAGGGTCAGGGTTAAGATTTAGGGTGAGGGTTAACGGTTAAGGTAAAGGTTAAGCGTTAGGGTTAGGGATTAGTGATTAGGGTTTTTGGTTAGTGTTAGGGTTAGCGGTTAGGAGTTAGTGTTTTATGAAGGGTATTGTTAGAATTAGGATTGGGTTTAGAGTTAGGGTGAGGTATAGGGGTTAGGTCAGGGGTTAGTTTTAGGGTAAAAGGATAGGATTAGGGTTACGGGTTGGGCTTAGGTTTAGGGTTAAAGTTTACTGCTAGGGTTAGGGATAGGGTTCAGGGTTAGCTTTAGGGGTTCTGGTTAGGGTTAGGTGTTAGGTTAGTGTCAGGGTTAGGTCTAGTCGTGAGGGTAAGGTTTAGGGTTAGCTTTAAGAGCTATTGTTAGGTTTAATGGTTAGGATTAGGATTCGGGTTAAGGGTTAGGGTAAGGCTTAGGGGTTAGGGTGAAGGGTTAGGGTCAAGGGTTAGGGTTTTTGTTAGGCATAGCGTTGGGGTTAGAAGTAAGGGTTACTGTCAGTGTTAGGGTTGTAGGTAGGGTTAGGTTAGGGTTAGCGGTTTAGAATTAGGGTTGGGGATTAGGTGTCACAGTGATGACTAGGAGATAGGGTTAGAATTATGGGATAGGGGTTGTTCTCAGGAAATGGGTTATGCATTAACGTTAGGATAAGAGGTTAAAGTTAGGCGCACGGTGAGGTTTACGTGTTAAGGGGAGAAATAGGAACAGGGTTGGGTGTTATGTTCAGGATTAGGGTTATCTGTTAAAGGTATTGTTTATGTTTAGCGCACAGGCCCTGTCTGCATTAGGCAGGCGGGGGGAGTTCAGGGGGCTGGGATTGTACCCGGGAACCCACTCTATCATACTCTGGGTATGGGCCCGTGGGTTTCATGCAGGACACAGTGGTAGAGCCTCCTTTCACGCATGGCATGGGAGGATTGCAGGCTTTCTAAACTCTAAGAAAGCAAGAAGTCTGAGAATTAGATTTAGGGTTAGGATTCTGGTTAGGGTTAAGGATGAAGTTTAGTGTTAGGGTGAGGGCTTAGGGTTAAGGAATAGGGTTACGGGTAAAAGTTACTCTTAGGTTTAACGGTTACACTTTGGTTTAGGGTTGAGGTTTACGGTTAGGGTTAAGATGAGGGGTTAGGGTTTGGTACAGGGTTAGGGTTAAGTGTTAGGTTTAGGGTTGAAGATTAGGATTAGGGTTAGGATTAAAGGTTAGCGTGAGAGTTAACGCTTAGGGTTTAGGTTAAGAGTTAGGGTTTAGGGTTAGGTTTAGTGTTAGGGTTAGGGTTAGTCTTAGGGTTAGAGTTTTGTGCTATGGTTTGTGTTAGAGGGTAGGGTTAGGTTTACTTGTCACGGATAGGGTTACGTTTAGGGGGTAGCATTAGGGTTAGGGTTAGGGTTAAGGGATAGGATTAGGGATAAGTGTTGGGCTTAGGGTTAGGGTTTAGTGTTAGGGTTAGCATTAAGGATTAGGGTTAGGGTCAGGGTTAAATGCTTGGGTGCGGGTAATGGTTAGGGTCAGGGTGAAGGTTCACGGATAGGGTTAGTGTTAAGGGTTACGGGTAGGTTTAGGGTTCAGGGTTAGTGTTAGCATTAGGGCTTAAGGTTAGGATTAGGCAGTAGGTTAGATATAGGGTTAGATCTAGGCGTTAGGGTAAGGGCTAGCGTTAGGGTTAAGAGATAGGGTTAGGTTTAATGCTTAGGATTAGGGTTAGGGTTTGGGGTTAACGTAAGTTTTAGGGGTTAGGTTTAAGGATCGAAGGTTAGGGTTATTTTTAGCTGTAGTGTTAGGGTTAGGGATAAGGGATCCCATTAGCATTAAGGGTCTTCCTTACTGTAGGGTTAAGGGTTAGGCTTAGAGTTAAAGGTTAAGGTTAGGGTCAGTGTTAAGATTTAGGGTGAGGGTTAACGGTCAGGGTAAAGGTTAAGCGTTAGGGTTAGGGATTAGTGATTAGGGTTTTTGGTTAGTGTTAGGGATAGCGGTTAGGAGTTAGTGTTTTATGAAGGGGTATGGTTAGAATTAGGATTGGGGTTAGAGTTAGGGTGAGGTATAGGGGTTAGGTTTAGGGGTTAATTTTAGGGTAAAAGGATAGGATTAGTGTTACGGGTTGGGCTTAGGTTTAGGGTTAAAGTTTACTGCTGGGGTTAGGGATAGGGTTCAGGTTTAGCCTTAGGGGTTCTGGTTAGGGTTAGGTGTTAGGTTAGTGTCAGGGTTAGGTCTAGTCGTGAGGGTAAGGTTTAGGGTTAGCTTTAAGAGCTAGGGTTAGGTTTAATGGTTAGGATTAGTTTTAGGGTTAAGGGTTAGGGTAAGGCTTAGGGGTTAGGGTGAAGGGTTGGGGTCAAGGGTTAGGGTTTTTGTTAGGCATAGCGTTGGGGTTAGAAGTAAGGGTTACTGTCAGTGTTAGGGTTGTAGGTAGGGTTACGGTTAGGGTTAGCGGTTTAGAATTAGGGTTAGGGATTAGGTGTCACAGTGATGACTAGGAGATAGGGTTAGAATTATGGGATAGGGGTTGTTTTCAGGAAATGGGTTATGCATTAACGTTAGGATAAGAGGTTAAAGTTAGGCGCACGGTGAGGTTTACGTGTTAAGGGGAGAAATAGGAACAGGGTTGGGTGTTATGTTCAGGGTTAGGGTTATCTGTTAAAGGTATTGTTTATGCTTAGCGCACGGGCCCTGTCTGCATTAGGCGGGCGGGGGGAGTTTAGGGGGCTGGGATTGTACCCGGGAACCCACTCTATCATACTCTGGGTATGGGCCCATGGGTTTCATGCAGGACACAGTGGTAGAGCCTCCTTTCACGCATGGCATGGGAGGATTGCAGGCTTTCTAAACTCTAAGAAAGCAAGAAGTCTGAGAATTAGATTTAGGGTTAGGATTATGGTTAGGGTTAAGGATGAAGTTTAGTGTTAGTGTGAGGGCTTAGGGTTAGGGATTAGGGTTAGGGTTAAAGGTTACTCTTAGGTTTAACGGTTACACTTTGGTTTAGGGTTGAGGTTTACGGTTAGGGTTAAGATGAGGGGTTAGGGTTTGGTACAGGGTTAGGGTTAAGTGTTAGGTTTAGGGTTGAAGATTAGGATTAGGGTTAGGATTAAAGGTTAGCGTGAGTGTTAACGCTTAGGGTTAAGGTTAAGAGTTAGGGTTTAGGGTTAGTTTTAGGGTTAGAGTTATGTGCTATGGTTTGTGTTAGAGGTTAGGGTTAGGTTTACTGGTCACGGTTAGGGTTACGTTTAGGGGGTAGCATTAGGGTTAGGGTTAGGGTTAGGGTTAGGGTTAAGGGATAGGATTAGGGTTAAGTGTTGGGCTTAGGGTTAGGGTTTAGTGTTAAGGTTACCATTAAGGATTAGGGTTAGGGTCAGGGTTAAATGCTTGGGTGCGGGTAATGTTTAGGGTCAAGGTTTAGGTTCACGGATAGGGTTAGTGTTAAGGGTTACGGGTAGGTTTAGGGTTCAGGGTTAGTGTTAGCATAAGGGCTTAAGGTTAGGATTAGGCAGTAGGTTAGATTTAGGGTTATATCTAGGCGTTAGGGTAAGGGATAGCGTTAGGGTTAAGAGATAGCGTTAGGTTTAATGCTTAGGATTAGGGTTAGGGTTTGGGTTTAAAGTAAGTGTTAGGGGTTAGGTTTAAGGATCCAAGGTTAGGGTTATTTTTAGCTGTAGTGTTAGGGTTAGGGATAAGGGATCCCATTAGCATTAAGGGTCTTCCTTACTGTAGGGTTAAGGGTTAGGCTTAGAGTTAAAGGTTAAGGTTAGTGTCAGGGTTAAGATTTAGGGTGAGGGTTAACGGTTAGGGTAAAGGTTAAGCGTTAGGTTTAGGGATTAGTGATTAGGGTTTTTGGTTAGGGTTAGGGTTAGGGTTAGTGTTAGGGTTAGCGGTTAGGAGTTAGTGTTTTATGAAGGGCTTAGGGTTAGGGATTAGGGTTAAGGTTAAAGGTTACTGTTAGGTTTAACGGTTACACTTTGGTTTAGGGTTGAGGTTTACGGTTAGGGTTAAGATGAGGGGTTAGGGTTTGGTACAGGGTTAGGGTTAAGTGTTAGGTTTAGGGTTGAAGATTAGGATTAGGGTTAGGATTAATGGTTAGAGTGAGAGTTAACGCTTAGGGTTAAGGTTAAGGGTTAGGGTTTAGGGTTAGGGTTAGGGTTAGTTTTAGGGTTAGAGTTAGGTGCTATGCTTTGTGTTAGAGGTTAGGGTTAGGTTTACTGGTCATGGTTAGGGTTACGTTTAGGGGTTAGCATTAGGGTTAGGTTTAGGGTTAAGGGATAGGATTAGGGTTAAGTGCTGGGCTTAGGGTTAGGGTTTAGTGTTAGGGTTAGCATTAAGGATTAGTGTTAGGGTCAGGGTTAAATGCTTGGGTGCGGGTAATGTTTAGGGTCAGGGTTAAGGTTCACGGATAGGGTTAGTGTTAAGGGTTACGGGTAGGTTTAGGGTTCAGGGTTAGTGTTAGCATTAGGGCTTAAGGTTAGGATTAGGCGGTGGGTTAGATTTAGGGTTAGATCTAGGCGTTAGGGTAAGGGCTAGCGTTAGGGTTAAGAGATAGCGTTAGGTTTAATGCTTAGGATTAGGGTTAGGGATTGGGGTTAAAGTAAGTGTTAGGGGTTAGGTTTAAGGATCCAAGGTTAGGGTTATTTTTAGCTGTAGTGTTAGGGTTAGGGATAAGGGATCCCATTAGCATTAAGGGTCTTCCTTACTGTAGGGTTAAGGGTTAGGCTTAGAGTTAAAGGTTAAGGTTAGGGTCAGTGTTAAGATTTAGGGTGAGGGTTAACGGTTAGGGTAAAGGTTAAGCGTTAGGGTTAGGGATTAGTGATTAGGATTTTTGGTTAGTGTTAGGGTTAGCGGTTAGGAGTTAGTGTTTTATGAAGGGGTATGGTTAGAATTAGGATTGGGGTTAGAGTTAGGGTGAGGTACAGGGGTTAGGTTTCGGGGTTAGTTTTAGGGTAAAAGGATAGGATTAGGGTTAGGGGTTGGGCTTAGGTTTAGGGTTAAAGTTTACTGCTGGGGTTAGGGATAGGGTTCAGGGTTAGCTTTAGGGGTTCTGGTTAGGGTTAGGTGTTAGGTTAGTGTCAGGGTTAGGTCTAGTCGTGAGGGTAAGGTTTAGGGTTAGCTTTAAGAGCTAGGGTTAGGTTTAATGGTTAGGATTAGTTTTAGGGTTAAGGGTTAGGGTAAGGCTTAGGGGTTAGGGTGAAAGGTTGGGGTCAAGTGTTAGGGTTTTTGTTAGGCATAGCGTTGGGGTTAGAAGTAAGGGTTACTGTCAGTGTTAGGGTTGTAGGTAGGGTTACGGTTAGGGTTAGCGGTTTAGAATTAGGGTTAGGGATTAGGTGTCACAGTGATGACTAGGAGATAGGGTTAGAATTATGGGATAGGGGTTGTTCTCAGGAAATGGGTTATGCATTAACGTTAGGATAAGAGGTTAAAGTTAGGCGCACGGTGAGGTTTACGTGTTAAGGGGAGAAATAGGAACAGGGTTGGGTGTTATGTTCAGGGTTAGGGTTATCTGTTAAAGGTATTGTTTATGCTTAGCGCACGGGCCCTGTCTGCATTAGGCGGGCGGGGGGAGTTTAGGGGGCTGGGATTGTACCCGGGAACCCACTCTATCATACTCTGGGTATGGGCCCGTGGGTTTCATGCAGGACACAGTGGTAGAGCCTCCTTTCACGCATGGCATGGGAGGATTGCAGGCTTTCTAAACTCTAAGAAAGCAAGAAGTCTGAGAATTAGATTTAGGGTTAGGATTCTGGTTAGGGTTAAGGATGAAGTTTAGTGTTAAGGTGAGGGCTTAGGATTAGGGAATAGGGTTAGGGTTAAAGGTTACTCTTAGGTTTAACGGTTACACTTTGGTTTAGGGTTGAGGTTTACTGTTAGGGTTAAGATGAGGGGTTAGGGTTTGGTACAGGGTTAGGGTTAAGTGTTAGGTTTAGGGTTGAAGATTAGGACTAGGGTTAGGATTAAAGGTTACCGTGAGAGTTAACGCTTAGGGTTTAGGTTCAGAGTTAGGGTTTGGGTTAGGGTTAGGGTTAGGGTTAGGGTTAGTTTTAGGGTTAGAGTTATGTGCTATGGTTTGTGTTAGAGGTTAGGGTTAGGTTTACTGGTCACGGATAGGGTTACGTTTAGGGGGTAGCATTAGGGTTAGGGTTAGGGTTAAGGGATAGGATTAGGGTTAAGTGTTGGGCTTAGGGTTAGGGTTTAGTGTTAGGGTTAGCATTAAGGATTTGGGTTAGGGTCAGGGTTAAATGCTTGGGTGCCGGTAATGGTTAGGGTCAGGGTGAAGGTTCACGGATAGGGTTAGTGTTAAGGGTTCCGGGTAGGTTTAGGGTTCAGGGTTAGTGTTAGCATTAGGGCTTAAGGTTAGGATTAGGCGGTAGGTTAGATTTAGGGTTAGATCTAGGCGTTAGGGTAAGGGCTAGCGTTAGGGTTAAGAGATAGGTTTAGGTTTAATGCTTAGGTTTAGGGTTAGGGTTTGGGGTTAAAGTAAGTGTTAGGGGTCAGGTTTAAGGATCCAAGGTTAGGGTTATTTTTAGCTGCAGTGTTAGGGTTAGAGATAAGGGATCCCATTAGCATTAAGGGTCTTCCTTACTGTAGGGTTAAGGGTTAGGCTTAGAGTTAAAGGTTAAGGTTAGGGTCAGTGTTAAGATTTAGAGTGAGGGTTAACGGTTAGGGTAAAGGTTAAGTGTTAGGGTTAGGGATTAGTGATTAGGGTTTTTGGTTAGTGTTAGGGTTAGCGGTTAGGAGTTAGTGTTTTATGAAGGGGTATGGTTAGAATTAGGATTGGGGTTAGAGTTAGGGTGAGGTATAGGGGTTAGGTTTAGGGGTTAGTTTTAGGGTAAAAGGATAGGATTAGGGTTACGGGTTGAGCTTAGGTTTAGGGTTAAAGTTCACTGCTGGGGTTAGGGATAGGGTTCAGGGTTAGCTTTAGGGGTTCTGGTTAGGGTTAGGTGTTAGGTTAGTGTCAGGGTTACGTCTAGTCGTGAGGGTAAGGTTTAGGGTTAGCTTTAAGAGCTAGGGTTAGGTTTAATGGTTAGGATTAGGATTAGGGTTAAGGGTTAGGGTAAGGCTTAGGGGTTAGGGTGAAGGGTTAGGGTCAAGGGTTAGGGTTTTTGTTAGCCATAGCGTTGGGGTTAGAAGTAAGGGTTACTGTCAGTGTTAGGGTTGTAGGTAGGGTTACGGTTAGGGTTAGCGGTTTAGAATTAGGGTTAGGGATTAGGTGTCACAGTGATGACTAGGAGATAGGGTTAGAATTATGGGATAGGGGTTGTTCTCAGGAAATCGGTTATGCATTAACGTTAGGATAAGAGGTTAAAGTTAGGCGCACGGTGAGGTTTACGTGTTAAGGGGAGAAATAGGAACAGGGTTGGGTGTTATGTTCAGGGTTAGGGTTATCTGTTAAAGGTATTGTTTATGCTTAGCGCACGGGCCCTGTCTGCATTAGGCGGGCGGGGGGAATTTAGGGGGCTGGGATTGTACCCGGGAACCCACTCTATCATACTCTGGGTATGGGCCCGTGGGTTTCATGCAGGACACAGTGGTAGAGCCGCCTTTCACGCATGGCAAGGGAGGATTGCAGGGTTTCTAAACTCTAAGAAAGCAAGAAGTCTGAGAATTAGATTTAGGGTTAGGATTCTGGTTAGGGTTAAGGATGAAGTTTAGTGTTAGGGTGAGGGCTTAGGGTTAGGGATTAGGGTTAGGGTTAAAGTTTACTCTTAGGTTTAACGGTTACACTTTGGTTTAGGGTTGAGGTTTACGGTTAGGGTTAAGATGAGGGGTTAGGGTTTGGTACAGGGTTAGGGTTAAGTGTTAGGTTTAGGGTTGAAGATTAGGATTAGGGTTAGGATTAAAGGTTAGCGCGAGAGTTAACGCTTAGGGTTAAGGTTAAGAGTTAGGGTTTAGGGTTAGTTTTAGGGTTAGAGTTTTGTGCTATGGTTTGTGTTAGAGGTTAGGGTTAGGTTTACTGGTCACGGTTAGGGTTACGTTTAGGGGGTATCATTAGGGTTATGGTTAGGGTTAGGGTTAAGGGATAGGATTAGGGTTAAGTGTTGGGCTTAGGGTTAGAGTTTAGTGTTAAGGTTACCATTAAGTATTAGGGTTAGGGTCACGGTTAAATACTTGGGTGCGGGTAATGTTTAGGGTCAGGGTTTAGGTTCACGGATAGGGTTAGTGTTAAGGGATACGGGTAGGTTTAGGGTTCAGTGTTAGTGTTAGCATTAGGGCTTAAGGTTAGGATTAGGCGGTAGGTTAGATTTAGGGTTAGATCTAGGCGATAGGGTAAGGGCTAGCGTTAGGGTTAAGAGATAGCGTTAGGTTTAATTCTTAGGATTACGGTTAGGGTTTGGGGTTAAAGTAAGTGTTAGGGGTTAGGTTTAAGGATTCAAGGTTAGGGTTATTTTTAGCTGTAGTGTTAGGGTTAGGGATAAGGGATGCCATTAGCATTAAGGGTCTTCCTTACTGTAGGGTTAAGGGTTAGGCTTAGAGGTAAAGGTTAAGGTTAGTGTCAGGGTTAAGATTTAGGGTGAGGGTTAACGGTTAGGGTAAAGGTTAAGCGTTAGGTTTAGGGATTAGTGATTAGGGTTTTTGGTTAGGGTTAGGGTTAGGGTTAGTGTTAGGGTTAGCGGTTAGGAGTTAGTGTTTTATGAAGGGGTATGGTTAGAATTAGGATTGGGGTTAGCGTTAGGGTGAGGTATAGGGGTTAGGTTTAGGGGTTAGTTCTAGGGTAAAAGGATAGGATTAGAGTTACGGGTTGGGCTTAGGTTTAGGGTTAAAGTTTACCGCTAGGGTTAGGGATAGGGTTCAGGGTTAGCTTTAGGGGTTCTGGTTAGGGTTAGGTGTTAGGTTAGTGTCAGGGTTAGGTCTAGTCGTGAGGGTAAGGTTTAGGGTTAGCTTTAAGAGCTAGGGTTAGGTTTAATGGTTAGGATTAGGATTAGGGTTAAGGGTTAGGGTAAGGCTTAGGGGTTAGGGTGAAGGGTTAGGGTCAAGGGTTAGGGTTTTTGTTAGGCATAGCGTTGGGGTTAGAAGTAAGGGTTACTGTCAGTGTTAGGGTTGTAGGTAGGGTTACGGTTAGGGTTAGCGGTTTAGAATTAGAGTTAGGGATTAGGTGTCACAGTGAGGGCTAGGAGATAGGGTTAGAATTATGGGATGGGGTTGTTCTCAGGAAATGGTTTATGCATTAACGTTAGGATAAGAGGTTAAAGTTAGGCGCACGGTGAGGTTTACCTCTTAAGGGGAGAAATAGCAACAGGGTTGGGTGTTATGTTCAGGGTTAGGGTTATCTGTTTAAGGTATTGTTTATGCTTAGCGCACGGGCCCTGTCTGCATTAGGCGGGTGGGGGGAGTTTAGGGGGCTGGGATTGTACCCGGGAACCCACTCTATCATACTCTGGGTATGGGCCCGTGGGTTTCATGCAGGACACAGTGGTAGAGCCTCCTTTCACGCATGGCATGGGAGGATTGCAAGCTTTCTAAACTCTAAGAAAGCAAGAAGTCTGAGAATTAGATTTAGGGTTAGGATTCTGGTTAGGGTTAAGGATGAAGTTTAGTGTTAGGGTGAGGGCTTAGGGTTAGGGAATAGGGTTAGGGTTAAAGGTTACTCTTAGGTTTAACGGTTACACTTTGGTTTAGGGATGAGGTTTAAGGTTAGGGTTAAGATGAGGGGTTAGGGTTTGGTACAGGGTTAGGGTTAAGTGTTAGGTTTAGGGTTGAAGATTAGGATTAGGGTTAGGATTAAAGGTTAGCGAGGGAGTTAACGCTTAGGGTTAAGGTTAAGAGTTAGGGTTTAGGTTTAGGGTTAGGGTTAGTTTTAGGGTTAGAGTTAGGTGCTATGCTTTGTGTTAGAGGTTAGGGTTAGGTTTACTGGTCATGGTTAGGGTTAGGTTTAGGGGTTAGCATTAGGGTTAGAGTTAGGGTTAAGGGATAGGATTAGGGTTAAGTGCTGGGCTTAGGGTTAGGGTTTAGTGTTAAGGTTAGCATTAAAGATTAGTGTTAGGGTCAGGGTTAAATGCTTGGGTGCGGGTAATGGTTAGGGTCAGGGTTAAGGTTCACGGATAGGGTTAGTGTTAAGGGTTACGGGTAGGTTTAGGGTTCAGGGTTAGTGTTAGCATTAGGGCTTAAGGTTAGGATTAGGCGGTAGGTTAGATTTAGGATTAGATGTAGGCCTTAGGGTAAGGGCTAGCGTTAGGGTTAAGAGATAGGGTTAGGTTTAATGCTTAGGATTAGGGTTAGGTTTTGGGGTTAAAGTAAGTGTTAGGGGTTAGGTTTAAGGATTCAAGGTTAGGGTTATTTTTAGCTGTAGTGTTAGGGTTAGGGATAAGGGATCCCATTAGCATTAAGGGTCTTCCTTACTGTTTTTTTAAGGGTTAGGCTTAGAGTTAAAGGTTAAGGTTAGGGTCAGTGTTAAGATTTAGGGTGAGGGTTAACGGTTAGGGTAAAGGTTAAGCGTTAGGGTTAGGGATTAGTGATTAGGGTTTTTGGTTAGTGTTAGGGTTAGCGGTTAGGAGTTACTGTTTTATGAAGGGGTATGGTTAGAATTAGGATTGGGGTTAGAGTTAGGGTGAGGTATAGGGGTTAGGTTTAGGGGTTAGTTTTAGGGTAAAAGGATAGGATTAGGGTTACGGGTTGGGCTTAGGTTTAGGGTTAAAGTTTACTGCTAGGGTTAGGGATAGGGTTCAGGGTTAGCTTTAGGGGTTCTGGTTAGGGTTAGGTGTTAGGTTAGTGTCAGGGTTAGGTCTAGTCGTGAGGGTAATGTTTAGGGTTAGCTTTAAGAGCTGGGGTTAGGTTTAATGGTTAGGATTAGGATTAGGGTTAAGGGTTAGGGTAAGGCTTAGGGGTTAGGGTGAAGGGTTAGGGTCAAGGGTTAGGGTTTTTGTTAGGCATAGCGTTGGGGTTAGAAGTAAGGGTTACTGTCAGTGTTAGGGTTGTAGGTAGGGTTACGGTTAGGGTTAGCGGTTTAGAATTAGGGTTAGGGATTAGGTGTCACAGTGATGACTAGGAGATAGGGTTAGAATTATGGGATAGGGGTTGTTCTCAGGAAATGGGTTATGCATTAACGTTAGGATAAGAGGATAAAGTTAGGCGCACGGTGAGGTTTACGTGTTAAGGGGAGAAATAGGAACAGGGTTGGGTGTTATGTTCAGGGTTAGGGTTTTCTGTTAAAGGTATTGTTTATGCTTAGCGCACAGGCTCTGTCTGCATTAGGCGGGAGGGGGGAGTTTAGAGGGCTGGGATTGAACCCGGGAACCCACTCTATCATACTCTGGGTATGGGCCCGTGGGTTTCATGCAGGACACAGTGGTAGAGCCTCCTTTCACGCATGGCATGGGAGGATTGCAGGCTTTCTAAACTCTAAGAAAGCAAGAAGTCTGAGAATTAGATTTAGGGTTAGATTCTGGTTAGGGTTAAGGATGAAGTTTAGTGTTAGGGTGAGGGCTTAGGGTTAGGGATTAGGGTTAGGGTTAAAGGTTATTCTTAGGTTTAACGGTTACACTTTGGTTTAGGGTTGAGGTTTACGGTTAGGGTTAAGATGAGAGGTTAGGGTTTGGTACAGGGTTAGGGTTAAGTGTTAGGTTTAGGGTTGAAGATTAGGATTAGGGTTAGGATTAAAGGTTAGCGTGAGAGTTAACGCTTAGGGTTAAGGTTAAGAGTTAGGGTTTAGGGTTAGGGTTAGGGTTAGTTTTAGGGTTAGAGTTATGTGCTATGGTTTGTGTTAGAGGTTAGGGTTAGGTTTACTGGTCACGGTTAGGGTTACATTTAGGGGGTAGCATTAGGGTTAGGGTTAGGGTTAAGGGATAGGATTAGGGATAAGTGTTGGGCTTAGGGTTAGGGTTTAGTGTTAGGTTTATCATTAAGGATTAGGGTTAGAATCAGGGTTAAATGTTGGGGTGCGGGTAATGGTTAGGGTCAGGGTTAAGGTTCACGGATACGGTTAGTGTTAAGGGTTACGGGTAGGTTTAGGGTTCAGGGTTAGTGTTAGCATTAGGGCTTAAGGTTAGGATTAGGCGGTAGGTTAGATTTAGGGTTAGATCTAGGCGTTAGGGTAAGGGCTAGCGTTAGGGTTAAGAGATAGGGTTAGGTTTAATGCTTAGGATTAGGGTTAGGGTTTGGGGTTAAAGTAAGTGTTAGGGGTTAGGTTTAAGGATCAAAGGTTAGTGTTATTTTTAGCCGTAGTGTTAGGGTTAGGGATAAGGGATCCCATTAGCATTAAGGGTCTTCCTTACTGTAGGGTTAAGGGTTAGGCTTAGAGTTAAAGGTTAAGGTTAGGGTCAGGGTTAAGATTTAGGGTGAGGGATAACGGTTAAGGTAAAGGTTAAGCGTTAGGGTTAGGGATTAGTGATTAGGGTTTTTGGTTAGTGTTAGGGTTAGCGGTTAGGAGTTAGTGTTTTATGAAGGGTATTGTTAGAATTAGGATTGGGTTTAGAGTTAGGGTGAGGTATAGGGGTTAGGTTAGGGGTTAGTTTTAGGGTAAAAGGATAGGATTAGGGTTACGGGTTGGGCTTAGGTTTAGGGTTAAAGTTTACTGCTGGGGTTAGGGATAGGGTTCAGGGTTAGCTTTAGGGGTTCTGGTTAAGGTTAGGTGTTAGGTTAGTGTCAGGGTTAGGTCTAGTCGTGAGGGTAAGGTTTAGGGTTAGCTTTAAGAACTAGGGTTAGGTTTAATGGTTAGGATTAGTTTTAGGGTTAAGGGTTAGGGTAAGGCTTAGGGGTTAGGGTGAAGGGTTGGGGTCAAGGTTTAGGGTGTTTGTTAGGCATAGCGTTGGGGTTATAAGTAAGGGTTACTGTCAGTGTTAGGGTTGTAGGTAGGGTTACGGTTAGGGTTAGCGGTTTAGAATTAGTGTTAGGGATTAGGTGTCACAGTGATGACTAGGAGATAGGGTTAGAATTATGGGATAGGGGTTGTTCTCAGGAAATGGGTTATGCATTAACGTTAGGATAAGAGGTTAAAGTTAGGCGCACGGTGAGGGTTACGTGTTAAGGGGAGAAAGAGGAACAGGGTTGGGTGTTATGTTCAGGGTTAGGGTTATCTGTTAAAGGTATTGTTTATGCTTAGCGCACGGGCCCTGTCTGCATTAGGCGGGCGGGGGGAGTTTAGGGGGCTGGGATTGTACCCGGGAACCCACTCTATCATACTCTGGGTATGGGCCCGTGGGTTTCATGCAGGACACAGTGGTAGAGCCTCCTTTCACGCATGGCATGGGAGGATTGCAGGCTTTCTAAACTCTAAGAAAGCAAGAAGTCTGAGAATTAGATTTAGGGTTAGGATTCTGGTTAGGGTTAAGGATGAAGTTTAGTGTTAGGGTGAGGGCTTAGGGTTAGGGAATAGGGTTAGGGTTAAAGGTTACTCTTAGGTTTAACGGTTACACTTTGGTTTAGGGTTGAGGTTTACGGTTAGGGTTAAGATGAGGGGTTAGGGTTTGGTACAGGGTTAGGGTTAAGTGTTAGGTTTAGGGTTGAAGATTAGGATTAGGGTTAGGATTAAAGGTTAGCGTGAGAGTTAACGCTTAGGGTTTAGGTTAAGAGTTAGGGCTTAGGGTTAGGGTTAGGGTTAGGGTTAGGGTTAGTTTTAGGGTTAGAATTATGTGCTATGGTTTGTGTTAGAGGTTAGGGTTAGGTTTACTGGTCACGGTTAGGGTTACGTTTAGGGGTTAGCATTAGGGTTAGGGTTAGGGTTAGGGTTAAGGGATAGGATTAGGGTAAGTGTTGGGCTTAGGGTTAGGGTTTAGTGTTAGGGTTAGCATTAAGGATTAGTGGTGGAATCAGGGTTAAATGCTTGGGTGCGTGTAATGGTTAGGGTCAGGGTTAAGGTTCACGGATAGGGTTAGTGTTAAGGGTTACGGGTAGGTTTAGGGTTCAGGATTAGAGTTAGCATTAGGGCTTAAGGTTAAGATTAGGCTGTAGGTTAGATGTAGGGTTAGATCTAGGCGTTAGTGTAAGGGCTAGCGTTAGGGTTAAGAGATAGGGTTAGGTTTAATGCTTAGGATTAGGGTTAGGGTTTGGGGTTAAAGTAAGTGATAGGGGTTAGGTTTAAGGATCCAAGGTTAGGGTTATTTTTAGCTGTAGTGTTAGGGTTAGGGATAAGGGATCCCATTAGCATTAAGGGTCTTCCTTACTGTAGGGTTAAGGGTTAGGCTTAGAGTTAAAGGTTAAGGTTAGGGTCAGTGTTAAGATTTAGGGTGAGGGTTAACGGTCAGGGTAAAGGTTAAGCGTTAGGGTTAGGGATTAGTGATTAGGGTTTTTGGTTAGTGTTAGGGATAGCGGTTAGGAGTTAGTGTTTTATGAAGGGGTATGGTTAGAATTAGGATTGGGGTTAGAGTTAGGGTGAGGTATAGGGGTTAGGTTTAGGGGTTAGTTTTAGGGTAAAAGGATAGGATTAGGGTTACGGGTTGGGCTTAGGTTTAGGGTTAAAGTTTACTGCTGGGGTTAGGGATAGGGTTCAGGGTTAGCTTTAGGGGTTCTGGTTAGGGTTCGGTGTTAGGTTAGTGTCAGGGTTAGGTCTAGTCGTGAGGGTAAGGTTTAGGGTTAGCTTTAAGAGCTAGGGTTAGGTTTAATGGTTAGGATTAGTTTTAGGGTTAAGGGTTAGGGTAAGGCTTAGGGGTTAGGGTGAAGGGTTAGGGTGAAGAGTTAGGGTTTTTGCTAGACATAGCGTTGGGGTTAGAAGTAAGGGTTACTGTCAGTGTTAGGGTTGTAGGTAGGGTTACGGTTAGGGTTAGCGGTATAGAATTAGGGTTAGGGATTAGGTGTCACAATGATGACTAGGAGATAGGGTTAGAATTATGGGATAGGGGTTGTTCTCAGGAAATGGGTTATGCATTAACGTTAGGATAAGAGGTTAAAGTTAGGCGCACGGTGAGGTTTACGTGTTAAGGGGAGAAATAGGAACAGGGTTGGGTGTTATGTTCAGGGTTAGGGTTATCTGTTAAAGGTATTGTTTATGCTTAGCGCACGGGCCCTGTCTGCATTAGGCGGGCGGGGGGAGTTTAGGGGGCTGGGATTGTACGCGGGAACCCACTCTATCATACTCTGGGTATGGGCCCGTGGGTTTCATGCAGGACACAGTGGTAGAGCCTCCTTTCACGCAAGGCATGGGAGGATTGCAGGCTTTCTAAACTCTAAGAAAGCAAGAAGTCTGAGAATTAGATTTAGGGTTAGGATTCTGGTTAGGGTTAAGGATGAAGTTTAGTGTTAGGGTGAGGGCTTAGGGTTAGGGATTAGGGTTAGGGTTAAAGGTTACTCTTAGGTTTAACGGTTACACTTTGGTTTAGGGTTGAGGTTTACGCTTAGGGTTAAGATGAGGGGTTAGGGTTTGGTACAGGGTTAGGGTTAAGTGTTAGGTTTAGGGTTGAAGATTAGGATTAGGGTTAGGATTAAAGGTTAGCGTGAGAGTTAACGCTTAGGGTTAAGGTTAAGAGTTAGGGATTAGGGTTAGGGTTAGGGTTAGGGTTAGTTTTAGGGTTAGAGTTATGTGCTATGGTTTGTGTTAGAGGTTACGGTTAGGTTTACTGGTCACGGTTAGGGTTACGTTTAGGGGTTAGCATTAGGGTTAGGGTTAGGGTTAAGGGATAGGATTAGGGTTAAGTGTTGGGCTTAGGGTTAGGGTTTAGTGTTAAGGTTAGCATTAAGGATTAGGGTTAGGGTTAGGGTTAAATGCTTGGGTGCGGGTAATGGTTAGGGTCAGGGTTTAGGTTCACGGATAGGGTTAGTGTTAAGGGTTACGGGTAGGTTTAGGGTTCAGGGTTAGTGTTAGCATTAGGGCTTAAGGTTAGGATTAGGCGGTAGGTTAGATTTAGGTTTAGATATAGGCGTTAGGGTAAGGGCTAGCGTTAGGGTTAAGAGATAGGGTTAGGTTTAATGCTTAGGATTAGGGTTAGGGTTTGGGGTTAAAGTAAGTGTTAGGGGTTAGGTTTAAGGATCCAAGGTTAGGGTTATTTTTAGCTGTAGTGTTAGGGTTAGGGATAAGGGATCCCATTAGCATTAAGGGTCTTCCTTACTGTAGGGTTAAGGGTTAGGCTTAGAGTTAAAGTTAAGGTTAGGGTCACTGTTAAAACTTAGGGTGAGGGATAACGGTTAGGGTAAAGGTTAAGCGTTAGGGTTAGGGATTAGTGATTAGGGTTTTTGGTTAGTGTTAGGGTTAGCGGTTAGGAGTTAGTGTTTTATGAAGGGGTATGGTTAGAATTAGGATTGGGGTTAGAGTTAGGGTGAGGTATAGGGGTTAGGTTTAGGGTTTAGTTTTAGGGTAAAAGGATAGGATTAGGGTTACGGGTTGGGCTTAGGTTTAGGGTTAAAGTTTACTGCTAGGGTTAGGGATAGGGTTCAGGTTTAGCCTTAGGGGTTCTGGTTAGGGTTAGGTGTTAGGTTAGTGTCAGGGTTAGGTCTAGTCGTGAGGGTAAGGTTTAGGGTTAGCTTTAAGAGCTAGGGTTAGGTTTAATGGTTAGGATTAGGATTAGGGTTAAGGGTTAGGGTAAGGCTTAGGGGTTAGGGTGAAGGGTTAGGGTCAAGGGTTAGGGTTTTTGTTAGCCATAGCGTTGGGGTTAGAAGTAAGGGTTACTGTCAGTGTTAGGGTTGTAGGTATGGTTACGGTTAGGGTTAGCGGTTTAGAATTAGGGTTAGGGATTAGGTGTCACAGTGATGACTAGGAGATAGGGTTAGAATTATGGGATAGGGGTTGTTCTCAGGAAATCGGTTATGCATTAACGTTAGGATAAGAGGTTAAAGTTAGGCGCACGGTGAGGTTTACGTGTTAAGGGGAGAAATAGGAACAGGGTTGGGTGTTATGTTCAGGGTTAGGGTTATCTGTTAAAGGTATTGTTTATGCTTAGCGCACGGGCCCTGTCTGCATTAGGCGGGCGGGGGGAATTTAGGGGGCTGGGATTGTACCCGGGAACCCACTCTATCATACTCTGGGTATGGGCCCGTGGGTTTCATGCAGGACACAGTGGTAGAGCCGCCTTTCACGCATGGCAAGGGAGGATTGCAGGGTTTCTAAACTCTAAGAAAGCAAGAAGTCTGAGAATTAGATTTAGGGTTAGGATTCTGGTTAGGGTTAAGGATGAAGTTTAGTGTTAGGGTGAGGGCTTAGGGTTAGGGATTAGGGTTAGGGTTAAAGTTTACTCTTAGGTTTAACGGTTACATTTTGGTTTAGGGTTGAGGTTTACGGTTAGGGTTAAGATGAGGGGTTAGGGTTTGGTACAGGGTTAGGGTTAAGTGTTAGGTTTAGGGTTGAAGATTAGGATTAGGGTTAGGATTAAAGGTTAGCGCGAGAGTTAACGCTTAGGGTTAAGGTTAAGAGTTAGGGTTTAGGGTTAGTTTTAGGGTTAGAGTTATGTGCTATGGTTTGTGTTAGAGGTTAGGGTTAGGTTTACTGGTCACGGTTAGGGTTACGTTTAGGGGGTATCATTAGGGTTATGGTTAGGGTTAGGGTTAAGGGATAGGATTAGGGTTAAGTGTTGGGCTTAGGGTTAGAGTTTAGTGTTAAGGTTACCATTAAGTATTAGGGTTAGGGTCACGGTTAAATACTTGGGTGCGGGTAATGTTTAGGGTCAGGGTTTAGGTTCACGGATAGGGTTAGTGTTAAGGGATACGGGTAGGTTTAGGGTTCAGTGTTAGTGTTAGCATTAGGGCTTAAGGTTAGGATTAGGCGGTAGGTTAGATTTAGGGTTAGATCTAGGCGATAGGGTAAGGGCTAGCGTTAGGGTTAAGAGATAGCGTTAGGTTTAATTCTTAGGATTACGGTTAGGGTTTGGGGTTAAAGTAAGTGTTAGGGGTTAGGTTTAAGGATTCAAGGTTAGGGTTATTTTTAGCTGTAGTGTTAGGGTTAGGGATAAGGGATGCCATTAGCATTAAGGGTCTTCCTTACTGTAGGGTTAAGGGTTAGGCTTAGAGGTAAAGGTTAAGGTTAGTGTCAGGGTTAAGATTTAGGGTGAGGGTTAACGGTTAGGGTAAAGGTTAAGCGTTAGGTTTAGGGATTAGTGATTAGGGTTTTTGGTTAGGGTTAGGGTTAGGGTTAGTGTTAGGGTTAGCGGTTAGGAGTTAGTGTTTTATGAAGGGGTATGGTTAGAATTAGGATTGGGGTTAGCGTTAGGGTGAGGTATAGGGGTTAGGTTTAGGGGTTAGTTCTAGGGTAAAAGGATAGGATTAGAGTTACGGGTTGGGCTTAGGTTTAGGGTTAAAGTTTACCGCTAGGGTTAGGGATAGGGTTCAGGGTTAGCTTTAGGGGTTCTGGTTAGGGTTAGGTGTTAGGTTAGTGTCAGGGTTAGGTCTAGTCGTGAGGGTAAGGTTTAGGGTTAGCTTTAAGAGCTAGGGTTAGGTTTAATGGTTAGGATTAGGATTAGGGTTAAGGGTTAGGGTAAGGCTTAGGGGTTAGGGTGAAGGGTTAGGGTCAAGGGTTAGGGTTTTTGTTAGGCATAGCGTTGGGGTTAGAAGTAAGGGTTACTGTCAGTGTTAGGGTTGTAGGTAGGGTTACGGTTAGGGTTAGCGGTTTAGAATTAGAGTTAGGGATTAGGTGTCACAGTGAGGACTAGGAGATAGGGTTAGAATTATGGGATGGGGTTGTTCTCAGGAAATGGTTTATGCATTAACGTTAGGATAAGAGGTTAAAGTTAGGCGCACGGTGAGGTTTACCTCTTAAGGGGAGAAATAGCAACAGGGTTGGGTGTTATGTTCAGGGTTAGGGTTATCTGTTTAAGGTATTGTTTATGCTTAGCGCACGGGCCCTGTCTGCATTAGGCGGGTGGGGGGAGTTTAGGGGGCTGGGATTGTACCCGGGAACCCACTCTATCATACTCTGGGTATGGGCCCGTGGGTTTCATGCAGGACACAGTGGTAGAGCCTCCTTTCACGCATGGCATGGGAGGATTGCAAGCTTTCTAAACTCTAAGAAAGCAAGAAGTCTGAGAATTAGATTTAGGGTTAGGATTCTGGTTAGGGTTAAGGATGAAGTTTAGTGTTAGGGTGAGGGCTTAGGGTTAGGGAATAGGGTTAGGGTTAAAGGTTACTCTTAGGTTTAACGGTTACACTTTGGTTTAGGGATGAGGTTTAATGTTAGGGTTAAGATGAGGGGTTAGGGTTTGGTACAGGGTTAGGGTTAAGTGTTAGGTTTAGGGTTGAAGATTAGGATTAGGGTTAGGATTAAAGGTTAGCGAGGGAGTTAACGCTTAGGGTTAAGGTTAAGAGTTAGGGTTTAGGTTTAGGGTTAGGGTTAGTTTTAGGGTTAGAGTTAGGTGCTATGCTTTGTGTTAGAGGTTAGGGTTAGGTTTACTGGTCATGGTTAGGGTTAGGTTTAGGGGTTAGCATTAGGGTTAGAGTTAGGGTTAAGGGATAGGATTAGGGTTAAGTGCTGGGCTTAGGGTTAGGGTTTAGTGTTAAGGTTAGCATTAAAGATTAGTGTTAGGGTCAGGGTTAAATGCTTGGGTGCGGGTAATGGTTAGGGTCAGGGTTAAGGTTCACGGATAGGGTTAGTGTTAAGGGTTACGGGTAGGTTTAGGGTTCAGGGTTAGTGTTAGCATTAGGGCTTAAGGTTAGGATTAGGCGGTAGGTTAGATTTAGGATTAGATGTAGGCCTTAGGGTAAGGGCTAGCGTTAGGGTTAAGAGATAGGGTTAGGTTTAATGCTTAGGATTAGGGTTAGGTTTTGGGGTTAAAGTAAGTGTTAGGGGTTAGGTTTAAGGATTCAAGGTTAGGGTTATTTTTAGCTGTAGTGTTAGGGTTAGGGATAAGGGATCCCATTAGCATTAAGGGTCTTCCTTACTGTTTTTTTAAGGGTTAGGCTTAGAGTTAAAGGTTAAGGTTAGGGTCAGTGTTAAGATTTAGGGTGAGGGTTAACGGTTAGGGTAAAGGTTAAGCGTTAGGGTTAGGGATTAGTGATTAGGGTTTTTGGTTAGTGTTAGGGTTAGCGGTTAGGAGTTACTGTTTTATGAAGGGGTATGGTTAGAATTAGGATTGGGGTTAGAGTTAGGGTGAGGTATAGGGGTTAGGTTTAGGGGTTAGTTTTAGGGTAAAAGGATAGGATTAGGGTTACGGGTTGGGCTTAGGTTTAGGGTTAAAGTTTACTGCTAGGGTTAGGGATAGGGTTCAGGGTTAGCTTTAGGGGTTCTGGTTAGGGTTAGGTGTTAGGTTAGTGTCAGGGTTAGGTCTAGTCGTGAGGGTAATGTTTAGGGTTAGCTTTAAGAGCTGAGGTTAGGTTTAATGGTTAGGATTAGGATTAGGGTTAAGGGTTAGGGTAAGGCTTAGGGGTTAGGGTGAAGGGTTAGGGTCAAGGGTTAGGGTTTTTGTTAGGCAT
Organism: Eulemur rufifrons; assembly: GCF_041146395.1. Taxonomy (NCBI): domain Eukaryota; kingdom Metazoa; phylum Chordata; class Mammalia; order Primates; family Lemuridae; genus Eulemur; species Eulemur rufifrons. The sequence goes on along the minus strand of NW_027182874.1, from coordinate 146,017 downwards.
AGCGTTGGGGTTAGAAGTAAGGGTTACTGTCAGTGTTAGGGTTGTAGGTAGGGTTACGGTTAGGGTTAGCGGTTTCGAATTAGGGTTAGGGATTAGGTGTCACAGTGATGACTAGGAGATAGGGTTAGAATTATGGGATAGGGGTTGTTCTCAGGAAATGGGTTATGCATTAACGTTAGGATAAGAGGATAAAGTTAGGCGCACGGTGAGGTTTACGTGTTAAGGGGAGAAATAGGAACAGGGTTGGGTGTTATGTTCAGGGTTAGGGTTTTCTGTTAAAGGTATTGTTTATGCTTAGCGCACAGGCCCTGTCTGCATTAGGCGGGAGGGGGGAGTTTAGAGGGCTGGGATTGAACCCGGGAACCCACTCTATCATACTCTGGGTATGGGCCCGTGGGTTTCATGCAGGACACAGTGGTAGAGCCTCCTTTCACGCATGGCATGGGAGGATTGCAGGCTTTCTAAACTCTAAGAAAGCAAGAAGTCTGAGAATTAGATTTAGGGTTAGATTCTGGTTAGGGTTAAGGATGAAGTTTAGTGTTAGGGTGAGGGCTTAGGGTTAGGGATTAGGGTTAGGGTTAAAGGTTATTCTTAGGTTTAACGGTTACACTTTGGTTTAGGGTTGAGGTTTACGGTTAGGGTTAAGATGAGAGGTTAGGGTTTGGTACAGGGTTAGGGTTAAGTGTTAGGTTTAGGGTTGAAGATTAGGATTAGGGTTAGGATTAAAGGTTAGCGTGAGAGTTAACGCTTAGGGTTAAGGTTAAGAGTTAGGGTTTAGGGTTAGGGTTAGGGTTAGTTTTAGGGTTAGAGTTATGTGCTATGGTTTGTGTTAGAGGTTAGGGTTAGGTTTACTGGTCACGGTTAGGGTTACATTTAGGGGGTAGCATTAGGGTTAGGGTTAGGGTTAAGGGATAGGATTAGGGATAAGTGTTGGGCTTAGGGTTAGGGTTTAGTGTTAGGTTTATCATTAAGGATTAGGGTTAGAATCAGGGTTAAATGTTGGGGTGCGGGTAATGGTTAGGGTCAGGGTTAAGGTTCACGGATACGGTTAGTGTTAAGGGTTACGGGTAGGTTTAGGGTTCAGGGTTAGTGTTAGCATTAGGGCTTAAGGTTAGGATTAGGCGGTAGGTTAGATTTAGGGTTAGATCTAGGCGTTAGGGTAAGGGCTAGCGTTAGGGTTAAGAGATAGGGTTAGGTTTAATGCTTAGGATTAGGGTTAGGGTTTGGGGTTAAAGTAAGTGTTAGGGGTTAGGTTTAAGGATCAAAGGTTAGTGTTATTTTTAGCTGTAGTGTTAGGGTTAGGGATAAGGGATCCCATTAGCATTAAGGGTCTTCCTTACTGTAGGGTTAAGGGTTAGGCTTAGAGTTAAAGGTTAAGGTTAGGGTCAGGGTTAAGATTTAGGGTGAGGGTTAACGGTTAAGGTAAAGGTTAAGCGTTAGGGTTAGGGATTAGTGATTAGGGTTTTTGGTTAGTGTTATGGTTAGCGGTTAGGAGTTAGTGTTTTATGAAGGGTATTGTTAGAATTAGGATTGGGTTTAGAGTTAGGGTGAGGTATAGGGGTTAGGTTAGGGGTTAGTTTTAGGGTAAAAGGATAGGATTAGGGTTACGGGTTGGGCTTAGGTTTAGGGTTAAAGTTTACTGCTGGGGTTAGGGATAGGGTTCAGGGTTAGCTTTAGGGGTTCTGGTTAAGTTTAGGTGTTAGGTTAGTGTCAGGGTTAGGTCTAGTCGTGAGGGTAAGGTTTAGGGTTAGCTTTAAGAACTAGGGTTAGGTTTAATGGTTAGGATTAGTTTTAGGGTTAAGGGTTAGGGTAAGGCTTAGGGGTTAGGGTGAAGGGTTGGGGTCAAGGTTTAGGGTTTTTGTTAGGCATAGCGTTGGGGTTATAAGTAAGGGTTACTGTCAGTGTTAGGGTTGTAGGTAGGGTTACGGTTAGGGTTAGCGGTTTAGAATTAGTGTTAGGGATTAGGTGTCACAGTGAAGACTAGGAGATAGGGTTAGAATTATGGGATAGGGGTTGTTCTCAGGAAATGGGTTATGCATTAACGTTAGGATAAGAGGTTAAAGTTAGGCGCACGGTGAGGGTTACGTGTTAAGGGGAGAAAGAGGAACAGGGTTGGGTGTTATGTTCAGGGTTAGGGTTATCTGTTAAAGGTATTGTTTATGCTTAGCGCACGGGCCCTGTCTGCATTAGGCGGGCGGGGGGAGTTTAGGGGGCTGGGATTGTACCCGGGAACCCACTCTATCATACTCTGGGTATGGGCCCGTGGGTTTCATGCAGGACACAGTGGTAGAGCCTCCTTTCACGCATGGCATGGGAGGATTGCAAGCTTTCTAAACTCTAAGAAAGCAAGAAGTCTGAGAATTAGATTTAGGGTTAGGATTCTGGTTAGGGTTAAGGATGAAGTTTAGTGTTAGGGTGAGGGCTTAGGGTTAGGGAATAGGGTTAGGGTTAAAGGTTACTCTTAGGTTTAACGGTTACACTTTGGTTTAGGGTTGAGGTTTACGGTTAGGGTTAAGATGAGGGGTTAGGGTTTGGTACAGGGTTAGGGTTAAGTGTTAGGTTTAGGGTTGAAGATTAGGATTAGGGTTAGGATTAAAGGTTAGCGTGAGAGTTAACGCTTAGGGTTTAGGTTAAGAGTTAGGGTTTAGGGTTAGGGTTAGGGTTAGGGTTAGGGTTAGTTTTAGGGTTAGAATTATGTGCTATGGTTTGTGTTAGAGGTTAGGGTTAGGTTTACTGGTCACGGTTAGGGTTACGTTTAGGGGTTAGCATTAGGGTTAGGGTTAGGGTTAGGGTTAAGGGATAGGATTAGGGTAAGTGTTGGGCTTAGGGTTAGGGTTTAGTGTTAGGGTTAGCATTAAGGATTAGTGGTGGAATCAGGGTTAAATGCTTGGGTGCGTGTAATGGTTAGGGTCAGGGTTAAGGTTCACGGATAGGGTTAGTGTTAAGGGTTACGGGTAGGTTTAGGGTTCAGGATTAGAGTTAGCATTAGGGCTTAAGGTTAAGATTAGGCTGTAGGTTAGATTTAGGGTTAGATCTAGGCGTTAGTGTAAGGGCTAGCGTTAGGGTTAAGAGATAGGGTTAGGTTTAATGCTTAGGATTAGGGTTAGGGTTTGGGGTTAAAGTAAGTGATAGGGGTTAGGTTTAAGGATCCAAGGTTAGGGTTATTTTTAGCTGTAGTGTTAGGGTTAGGGATAAGGGATCCCATTAGCATTAAGGGTCTTCCTTACTGTAGGGTTAAGGGTTAGGCTTAGAGTTAAAGGTTAAGGTTAGGGTCAGTGTTAAGATTTAGGGTGAGGGTTAACGGTCAGGGTAAAGGTTAAGCGTTAGGGTTAGGGATTAGTGATTAGGGTTTTTGGTTAGTGTTAGGGTTAGCGGTTAGGAGTTAGTGTTTTATGAAGGGGTATGGTTAGAATTAGGATTGGGGTTAGAGTTAGGGTGAGGTATAGGGGTTAGGTTTAGGGGTTAGTTTTAGGGTAAAAGGATAGGATTAGGGTTACGGGTTGGGCTTAGGTTTAGGGTTAAAGTTTACTGCTGGGGTTAGGGATAGGGTTCAGGGTTAGCTTTAGGGGTTCTGGTTAGGGTTCGGTGTTAGGTTAGTGTCAGGGTTAGGTCTAGTCGTGAGGGTAAGGTTTAGGGTTAGCTTTAAGAGCTAGGGTTAGGTTTAATGGTTAGGATTAGTTTTAGGGTTAAGGGTTAGGGTAAGGCTTAGGGGTTAGGGTGAAGGGTTAGGGTGAAGAGTTAGGGTTTTTGCTAGACATAGCGTTGGGGTTAGAAGTAAGGGTTACTGTCAGTGTTAGGGTTGTAGGTAGGGTTACGGTTAGGGTTAGCGGTATAGAATTAGGGTTAGGGATTAGGTGTCACAATGATGACTAGGAGATAGGGTTAGAATTATGGGATAGGGGTTGTTCTCAGGAAATGGGTTATGCATTAACGTTAGGATAAGAGGTTAAAGTTAGGCGCACGGTGAGGTTTACGTGTTAAGGGGAGAAATAGGAACAGGGTTGGGTGTTATGTTCAGGGTTAGGGTTATCTGTTAAAGGTATTGTTTATGCTTAGCGCACGGGCCCTGTCTGCATTAGGCGGGCGGGGGGAGTTTAGGGGGCTGGGATTGTACGCGGGAACCCACTCTATCATACTCTGGGTATGGGCCCGTGGGTTTCATGCAGGACACAGTGGTAGAGCCTCCTTTCACGCAAGGCATGGGAGGATTGCAGGCTTTCTAAACTCTAAGAAAGCAAGAAGTCTGAGAATTAGATTTAGGGTTAGGATTCTGGTTAGGGTTAAGGATGAAGTTTAGTGTTAGGGTGAGGGCTTAGGGTTAGGGATTAGGGTTAGGGTTAAAGGTTACTCTTAGGTTTAACGGTTACACTTTGGTTTAGGGTTGAGGTTTACGCTTAGGGTTAAGATGAGGGGTTAGGGTTTGGTACAGGGTTAGGGTTAAGTGTTAGGTTTAGGGTTGAAGATTAGGATTAGGGTTAGGATTAAAGGTTAGCGTGAGAGTTAACGCTTAGGGTTAAGGTTAAGAGTTAGGGTTTAGGGTTAGGGTTAGGGTTAGGGTTAGTTTTAGGGTTAGAGTTATGTGCTATGGTTTGTGTTAGAGGTTACGGTTAGGTTTACTGGTCACGGTTAGGGTTACGTTTAGGGGTTAGCATTAGGGTTAGGGTTAGGGTTAAGGGATAGGATTAGGGTTAAGTGTTGGGCTTAGGGTTAGGGTTTAGTGTTAAGGTTAGCATTAAGGATTAGGGTTAGGGTTAGGGTTAAATGCTTGGGTGCGGGTAATGGTTAGGGTCAGGGTTTAGGTTCACGGATAGGGTTAGTGTTAAGGGTTACGGGTAGGTTTAGGGTTCAGGGTTAGTGTTAGCATTAGGGCTTAAGGTTAGGATTAGGCGGTAGGTTAGATTTAGGTTTAGATATAGGCGATAGGGTAAGGGCTAGCGTTAGGGTTAAGAGATAGGATTAGGTTTAATGCTTAGGATTAGGGTTAGGGTTTGGGGTTAAAGTAAGTGTTAGGGGTTAGGTTTAAGGATCCAAGGTTAGGGTTATTTTTAGCTGTAGTGTTAGGGTTAGGGATAAGGGATCCCATTAGCATTAAGGGTCTTCCTTACTGTAGGGTTAAGGGTTAGGCTTAGAGTTAAAGTTAAGGTTAGGGTCACTGTTAAAACTTAGGGTGAGGGATAACGGTTAGGGTAAAGGTTAAGCGTTAGGGTTAGGGATTAGTGATTAGGGTTTTTGGTTAGTGTTAGGGTTAGCGGTTAGGAGTTAGTGTTTTATGAAGGGGTATGGTTAGAATTAGGATTGGGGTTAGAGTTAGGGTGAGGTATAGGGGTTAGGTTTAGGGGTTAGTTTTAGGGTAAAAGGATAGGATTAGGGTTACGGGTTGGGCTTAGGTTTAGGGTTAAAGTTTACTGCTAGGGTTAGGGATAGGGTTCAGGTTTAGCCTTAGGGGTTCTGGTTAGGGTTAGGTGTTAGGTTAGTGTCAGGGTTAGGTCTAGTCGTGAGGGTAAGGTTTAGGGTTAGCTTTAAGAGCTAGGGTTAGGTTTAATGGTTAGGATTAGGATTAGGGTTAAGGGTTAGGGTAAGGCTTAGGGGTTAGGGTGAAGGGTTAGGGTCAAGGGTTAGGGTTTTTGTTAGCCATAGCGTTGGGGTTAGAAGTAAGGGTTACTGTCAGTGTTAGGGTTGTAGGTAGGGTTACGGTTAGGGTTAACGGTTTAGAATTAGGGTTAGGGATTAGGTGTCACAGTGATGACTAGGAGATAGGGTTAGAATTATGGGATAGGGGTTGTTCTCAGGAAATCGGTTATGCATTAACGTTAGGATAAGAGGTTAAAGTTAGGCGCACGGTGAGGTTTACGTGTTAAGGGGAGAAATAGGAACAGGGTTGGGTGTTATGTTCAGGGTTAGGGTTATCTGTTAAAGGTATTGTTTATGCTTAGCGCACGGGCCCTGTCTGCATTAGGTGGGCGGGGGGAATTTAGGGGGCTGGGATTGTACCCGGGAACCCACTCTATCATACTCTGGGTATGGGCCCGTGGGTTTCATGCAGGACACAGTGGTAGAGCCGCCTTTCACGCATGGCAAGGGAGGATTGCAGGGTTTCTAAACTCTAAGAAAGCAAGAAGTCTGAGAATTAGATTTAGGGTTAGGATTCTGGTTAGGGTTAAGGATGAAGTTTAGTGTTAGGGTGAGGGCTTAGGGTTAGGGATTAGGGTTAGGGTTAAAGTTTACTCTTAGGTTTAACGGTTACACTTTGGTTTAGGGTTGAGGTTTACGGTTAGGGTTAAGATGAGGGGTTAGGGTTTGGTACAGGGTTAGGGTTAAGTGTTAGGTTTAGGGTTGAAGATTAGGATTAGGGTTAGGATTAAAGGTTAGCGCGAGAGTTAACGCTTAGGGTTAAGGTTAAGAGTTAGGGTTTAGGGTTAGTTTTAGGGTTAGAGTTATGTGCTATGGTTTGTGTTAGAGGTTAGGGTTAGGTTTACTGGTCACGGTTAGGGTTACGTTTAGGGGGTATCATTAGGGTTATGGTTAGGGTTAGGGTTAAGGGATAGGATTAGGGTTAAGTGTTGGGCTTAGGGTTAGAGTTTAGTGTTAAGGTTACCATTAAGTATTAGGGTTAGGGTCACGGTTACATACTTGGGTGCGGGTAATGTTTAGGGTCAGGGTTTAGGTTCACGGATAGGGTTAGTGTTAAGGGATACGGGTAGGTTTAGGGTTCAGTGTTAGTGTTAGCATTAGGGCTTAAGGTTAGGATTAGGCGGTAGGTTAGATTTAGGGTTAGATCTAGGCGATAGGGTAAGGGCTAGCGTTAGGGTTAAGAGATAGCGTTAGGTTTAATGCTTAGGATTACGGTTAGGGTTTGGGGTTAAAGTAAGTGTTAGGGGTTAGGTTTAAGGATTCAAGGTTAGGGTTATTTTTAGCTGTAGTGTTAGGGTTAGGGATAAGGGATCCCATTAGCATTAAGGGTCTTCCTTACTGTAGGGTTAAGGGTTAGGCTTAGAGGTAAAGGTTAAGGTTAGTGTCAGGGTTAAGATTTAGGGTGAGCGTTAACGGTTAGGGTAAAGGTTAAGCGTTAGGTTTAGGGATTAGTGATTAGGGTTTTTGGTTAGGGTTAGGGTTAGGGTTAGTGTTAGGGTTAGCGGTTAGGAGTTAGTGTTTTATGAAGGGGTATGGTTAGAATTAGGATTGAGGTTAGAGTTAGGGTGAGGTATAGGGGTTAGGTTTAGGGGTTAGTTTTAGGGTAAAAGGATAGGATTAGAGTTACGGGTTGGGCTTAGGTTTAGGGTTAAAGTTTACCGCTAGGGTTAGGGATAGGGTTCAGGGTTAGCTTTAGGGGTTCTGGTTAGGGTTAGGTGTTAGGTTAGTGTCAGGGTTAGGTCTAGTCGTGAGGGTAAGGTTTAGGGTTAGCTTTAAGAGCTAGGGGTAGGTTTAATGGTTAGGATTAGGATTAGGGTTAAGGGTTAGGGTAAGGCTTAGGGGTTAGGGTGAAGGGTTAGTGTCAAGGGTTAGGGTTTTTGTTAGGCATAGCGTTGGGGTTAGAAGTAAGGGTTACTGTCAGTGTTAGGGTTGTAGGTAGGGTTACGGTTAGGGTTAGCGGTTTAGAATTAGAGTTAGGGATTAGGTGTCACAGTGAGGACTAGGAGATAGGGTTAGAATTATGGGATGGGGTTGTTCTCAGGAAATGGTTTATGCATTAACGTTAGGATAAGAGGTTAAAGTTAGGCGCACGTTGAGGTTTACCTCTTAAGGGGAGAAATAGCAACAGGGTTGGGTGTTATGTTCAGGGTTAGGGTTATCTGTTTAAGGTATTGTTTATGCTTAGCGCACGGGCCCTGTCTGCATTAGGCGGGTGGGGGGAGTTTAGGGGGCTGGGATTGTACCCGGGAACCCACTCTATCATACTCTGGGTATGGGCCCGTGGGTTTCATGCAGGACACAGTGGTAGAGCCTCCTTTCACGCATGGCATGGGAGGATTGCAAGCTTTCTAAACTCTAAGAAAGCAAGAAGTCTGAGAATTAGATTTAGGGTTAGGATTCTGGTTAGGGTTAAGGATGAAGTTTAGTGTTAGGGTGAGGGCTTAGGGTTAGGGAATAGGGTTAGGGTTAAAGGTTACTCTTAGGTTTAACGGTTACACTTTGGTTTAGGGATGAGGTTTAAGGTTATTGTTAAGATGAGGGGTTAGGGTTTGGTACAGGGTTAGGGTTAAGTGTTAGGTTTAGGGTTGAAGATTAGGATTAGGGTTAGGATTAAAGGTTAGCGAGGGAGTTAACGCTTAGGGTTAAGGTTAAGAGTTAGGGTTTAGGTTTAGGGTTAGGGTTAGTTTTAGGGTTAGAGTTAGGTGCTATGCTTTGTGTTAGAGGTTAGGGTTAGGTTTACTGGTCATGGTTAGGGTTAGGTTTAGGGGTTAGCATTAGGGTTAGAGTTAGGGTTAAGGGATAGGATTAGGGTTAAGTGCTGGGCTTAGGGTTAGGGTTTAGTGTTAAGGTTAGCATTAAAGATTAGTGTTAGGGTCAGGGTTAAATGCTTGGGTGCGGGTAATGGTTAGGGTCAGGGTTAAGGTTCACGGATAGGGTTAGTGTTAAGGGTTACGGGTAGGTTTAGGGTTCAGGGTTAGTGTTAGCATTAGGGCTTAAGGTTAGGATTAGGCGGTAGGTTAGATTTAGGGTTAGATCTAGGCGTTAGGGTAAGGGCTAGCGTTAGGGTTAAGAGATAGGGTTAGGTTTAATGCTTAGGATTAGGGTTAGGGTTTGGGGTTAAAGTAAGTGTTAGGGGTTAGGTTTAAGGATCAAAGGTTAGGGTTATTTTTAGCTGTAGTGTTAGGGTTAGGGATAAGGGATCCCATTAGCATTAAGGGTCTTCCTTACTGTAGGGTTAAGGGTTAGGCTTAGAGTTAAAGGTTAAGGTTAGGGTCAGGGTTAAGATTTAGGGTGAGGGTTAACGGTTAAGGTAAAGGTTAAGCGTTAGGGTTAGGGATTAGTGATTAGGGTTTTTGGTTAGTGTTAGGGTTAGCGGTTAGGAGTTAGTGTTTTATGAAGGGTATTGTTAGAATTAGGATTGGGTTTAGAGTTAGGGTGAGGTATAGGGGTTAGGTCAGGGGTTAGTTTTAGGGTAAAAGGATAGGATTAGGGTTACGGGTTGGGCTTAGGTTTAGGGTTAAAGTTTACTGCTAGGGTTAGGGATAGGGTTCAGGGTTAGCTTTAGGGGTTCTGGTTAGGGTTAGGTGTTAGGTTAGTGTCAGGGTTAGGTCTAGTCGTGAGGGTAAGGTTTAGGGTTAGCTTTAAGAGCTATTGTTAGGTTTAATGGTTAGGATTAGGATTCGGGTTAAGGGTTAGGGTAAGGCTTAGGGGTTAGGGTGAAGGGTTAGGGTCAAGGGTTAGGGTTTTTGTTAGGCATAGCGTTGGGGTTAGAAGTAAGGGTTACTGTCAGTGTTAGGGTTGTAGGTAGGGTTAGGTTAGGGTTAGCGGTTTAGAATTAGGGTTGGGGATTAGGTGTCACAGTGATGACTAGGAGATAGGGTTAGAATTATGGGATAGGGGTTGTTCTCAGGAAATGGGTTATGCATTAACGTTAGGATAAGAGGTTAAAGTTAGGCGCACGGTGAGGTTTACGTGTTAAGGGGAGAAATAGGAACAGGGTTGGGTGTTATGTTCAGGATTAGGGTTATCTGTTAAAGGTATTGTTTATGTTTAGCGCACAGGCCCTGTCTGCATTAGGCAGGCGGGGGGAGTTCAGGGGGCTGGGATTGTACCCGGGAACCCACTCTATCATACTCTGGGTATGGGCCCGTGGGTTTCATGCAGGACACAGTGGTAGAGCCTCCTTTCACGCATGGCATGGGAGGATTGCAGGCTTTCTAAACTCTAAGAAAGCAAGAAGTCTGAGAATTAGATTTAGGGTTAGGCTTCTGGTTAGGGTTAAGGATGAAGTTTAGTGTTAGGGTGAGGGCTTAGGGTTAAGGAATAGGGTTACGGGTAAAAGTTACTCTTAGGTTTAACGGTTACACTTTGGTTTAGGGTTGAGGTTTACGGTTAGGGTTAAGATGAGGGGTTAGGGTTTGGTACAGGGTTAGGGTTAAGTGTTAGGTTTAGGGTTGAAGATTAGGATTAGGGTTAGGATTAAAGGTTAGCGTGAGAGTTAACGCTTAGGGTTTAGGTTAAGAGTTAGGGTTTAGGGTTAGGTTTAGTGTTAGGGTTAGGGTTAGTCTTAGGGTTAGAGTTTTGTGCTATGGTTTGTGTTAGAGGGTAGGGTTAGGTTTACTTGTCACGGATAGGGTTACGTTTAGGGGGTAGCATTAGGGTTAGGGTTAGGGTTAAGGGATAGGATTAGGGATAAGTGTTGGGCTTAGGGTTAGGGTTTAGTGTTAGGGTTAGCATTAAGGATTAGGGTTAGGGTCAGGGTTAAATGCTTGGGTGCGGGTAATGGTTAGGGTCAGGGTGAAGGTTCACGGATAGGGTTAGTGTTAAGGGTTACGGGTAGGTTTAGGGTTCAGGGTTAGTGTTAGCATTAGGGCTTAAGGTTAGGATTAGGCAGTAGGTTAGATTTAGGGTTAGATCTAGGCGTTAGGGTAAGGGCTAGCGTTAGGGTTAAGAGATAGGGTTAGGTTTAATGCTTAGGATTAGGGTTAGGGTTTGGGGTTAACGTAAGTTTTAGGGGTTAGGTTTAAGGATCGAAGGTTAGGGTTATTTTTAGCTGTAGTGTTAGGGTTAGGGATAAGGGATCCCATTAGCATTAAGGGTCTTCCTTACTGTAGGGTTAAGGGTTAGGCTTAGAGTTAAAGGTTAAGGTTAGGGTCAGTGTTAAGATTTAGGGTGAGGGTTAACGGTCAGGGTAAAGGTTAAGCGTTAGGGTTAGGGATTAGTGATTAGGGTTTTTGGTTAGTGTTAGGGATAGCGGTTAGGAGTTAGTGTTTTATGAAGGGGTATGGTTAGAATTAGGATTGGGGTTAGAGTTAGGGTGAGGTATAGGGGTTAGGTTTAGGGTTTAGTTTTAGGGTAAAAGGATAGGATTAGGGTTACGGGTTGGGCTTAGGTTTAGGGTTAAAGTTTACTGCTGGGGTTAGGGATAGGGTTCAGGTTTAGCCTTAGGGGTTCTGGTTAGGGTTAGGTGTTAGGTTAGTGTCAGGGTTAGGTCTAGTCGTGAGGGTAAGGTTTAGGGTTAGCTTTAAGAGCTAGGGTTAGGTTTAATGGTTAGGATTAGTTTTAGGGTTAAGGGTTAGGGTAAGGCTTAGGGGTTAGGGTGAAGGGTTGGGGTCAAGGGTTAGGGTTTTTGTTAGGCATAGCGTTGGGGTTAGAAGTAAGGGTTACTGTCAGTGTTAGGGTTGTAGGTAGGGTTACGGTTAGGGTTAGCGGTTTAGAATTAGGGTTAGGGATTAGGTGTCACAGTGATGACTAGGAGATAGGGTTAGAATTATGGGATAGGGGTTGTTCTCAGGAAAGGGGTTATGCATTAACGTTAGGATAAGAGGTTAAAGTTAGGCGCACGGTGAGGTTTACGTGTTAAGGGGAGAAATAGGAACAGGGTTGGGTGTTATGTTCAGGGTTAGGGTTATCTGTTAAAGGTATTGTTTATGCTTAGCGCACGGGCCCTGTCTGCATTAGGCGGGCGGGGGGAGTTTAGGGGGCTGGGATTGTACCCGGGAACCCACTCTATCATACTCTGGGTATGGGCCCATGGGTTTCATGCAGGACACAGTGGTAGAGCCTCCTTTCACGCATGGCATGGGAGGATTGCAGGCTTTCTAAACTCTAAGAAAGCAAGAAGTCTGAGAATTAGATTTAGGGTTAGGATTCTGGTTAGGGTTAAGGATGAAGTTTAGTGTTAGTGTGAGGGCTTAGGGTTAGGGATTAGGGTTAGGGTTAAAGGTTACTCTTAGGTTTAACGGTTACACTTTGGTTTAGGGTTGAGGTTTACGGTTAGGGTTAAGATGAGGGGTTAGGGTTTGGTACAGGGTTAGGGTTAAGTGTTAGGTTTAGGGTTGAAGACTAGGATTAGGTTTAGGATTAAAGGTTAGCGTGAGAGTTAACGCTTAGCGTTAAGTTTAAGGGTTAGGGTTTAGGGTTAGGGTTAGGGTTAGGGTTAGTTTTAGGGTTAGAGTTATGTGCTATGGTTTGTGTTAGAGGTTAGGGTTAGGTTTACTGGTCACGGTTAGGGTTACGTTTAGGGGGTAGCATTAGGGTTAGGGTTAGGGTTAGGGTTAGGGTTAAGGGATAGGATTACGGTTAAGTGTTGGGCTTAGGGTTAGGGTTTAGTGTTAAGGTTACCATTAAGGATTAGGGTTAGGGTCAGGGTTAAATGCTTGGGTGCGGGTAATGTTTAGGGTCAAGGTTTAGGTTCACGGATAGGGTTAGTGTTAAGGGTTACGGGTAGGTTTAGGGTTCAGGGTTAGTGTTAGCATAAGGGCTTAAGGTTAGGATTAGGCAGTAGGTTAGATTTAGGGTTATATCTAGGCGTTAGGGTAAGGGATAGCGTTAGGGTTAAGAGATAGCGTTAGGTTTAATGCTTAGGATTAGGGTTAGGGTTTGGGTTTAAAGTAAGTGTTAGGGGTTAGGTTTAAGGATCCAAGGTTAGGGTTATTTTTAGCTGTAGTGTTAGGGTTAGGGATAAGGGATCCCATTAGCATTAAGGGTCTTCCTTACTGTAGGGTTAAGGGTTAGGCTTAGAGTTAAAGGTTAAGGTTAGTGTCAGGGTTAAGATTTAGGGTGAGGGTTAACGGTTATGGTAAAGGTTAAGCGTTAGGTTTAGGGATTAGTGATTAGGGTTTTTGGTTAGGGTTAGGGTTAGGGTTAGTGTTAGGGTTAGCGGTTAGGAGTTAGTGTTTTATGAAGGGCTTAGGGTTAGGGATTAGGGTTAAGGTTAAAGGTTACTGTTAGGTTTAACGGTTACACTTTGGTTTAGGGTTGAGGTTTACGGTTAGGGTTAAGATGAGGGGTTAGGGTTTGGTACAGGGTTAGGGTTAAGTGTTAGGTTTAGGGTTGAAGATTAGGATTAGGGTTAGGATTAATGGTTAGAGTGAGAGTTAACGCTTAGGGTTAAGGTTAAGGGTTAGGGTTTAGGGTTAGGGTTAGGGTTAGTTTTAGGGTTAGAGTTAGGTGCTATGCTTTGTGTTAGAGGTTAGGGTTAGGTTTACTGGTCATGGTTAGGGTTACGTTTAGGGGTTAGCATTAGGGTTAGGTTTAGGGTTAAGGGATAGGATTAGGGTTAAGTGCTGGGCTTAGGGTTAGGGTTTAGTGTTAAGGTTAGCATTAAGGATTAGTGTTAGGGTCAGGGTTAAATGCTTGGGTGCGGGTAATGTTTAGGGTCAGGGTTAAGGTTCACGGATAGGGTTAGTGTTAAGGGTTACGGGTAGGTTTAGGGTTCAGGGTTAGTGTTAGCATTAGGGCTTAAGGTTAGGATTAGGCGGTGGGTTAGATTTAGGGTTAGATCTAGGCGTTAGGGTAAGGGCTAGCGTTAGGGTTAAGAGATAGGCTTAGGTTTAATGCTTAGGATTAGGGTTAGGGATTGGGGTTAAAGTAAGTGTTAGGGGTTAGGTTTAAGGATCCAAGGTTAGGGTTATTTTTAGCTGTAGTGTTAGGGTTAGGGATAAGGGATCCCATTAGCATTAAGGGTCTTCCTTACTGTAGGGTTAAGGGTTAGGCTTAGAGTTAAAGGTTAAGGTTAGGGTCAGTGTTAAGATTTAGGGTGAGGGTTAACGGTTAGGGTAAAGGTTAAGCGTTAGGGTTAGGGATTAGTGATTAGGGTTTTTGGTTAGTGTTAGGGTTAGCGGTTAGGAGTTAGTGTTTTATGAAGGGGTATGGTTAGAATTAGGATTGGGGTTAGAGTTAGGGTGAGGTACAGGGGTTAGGTTTCGGGGTTAGTTTTAGGGTAAAAGGATAGGATTAGGGTTAGGGGTTGGGCTTAGGTTTAGGGTTAAAGTTTACTGCTGGGGTTAGGGATAGGGTTCAGGGTTAGCTTTAGGGGTTCTGGTTAGGGTTAGGTGTTAGGTTAGTGTCAGGGTTAGGTCTAGTCGTGAGGGTAAGGTTTAGGGTTAGCTTTAAGAGCTAGGGTTAGGTTTAATGGTTAGGATTAGTTTTAGGGTTAAGGGTTAGGGTAAGGCTTAGGGGTTAGGGTGAAAGGTTGGGGTCAAGTGTTAGGGTTTTTGTTAGGCATAGCGTTGGGGTTAGAAGTAAGGGTTACTGTCAGTGTTAGGGTTGTAGGTAGGGTTACGGTTAGGGTTAGCGGTTTAGAATTAGGGTTAGGGATTAGGTGTCACAGTGATGACTAGGAGATAGGGTTAGAATTATGGGATAGGGGTTGTTCTCAGGAAATCGGTTATGCATTAACGTTAGGATAAGAGGTTAAAGTTAGGCGCACGGTGAGGTTTACGTGTTAAGGGGAGAAATAGGAACAGGGTTGGGTGTTATGTTCAGGGTTAGGGTTATCTGTTAAAGGTATTGTTTATGCTTAGCGCACGGGCCCTGTCTGCATTAGGCGGGCGGGGGGAGTTTAGGGGGCTGGGATTGTACCCGGGAACCCACTCTATCATACTCTGGGTATGGGCCCGTGGGTTTCATGCAGAACACAGTGGTAGAGCCTCCTTTCACGCATGGCATGGGAGGATTGCAGGCTTTCTAAACTCTAAGAAAGCAAGAAGTCTGAGAATTAGATTTAGGGTTAGGATTATGGTTAGGGTTAAGGATGAAGTTTAGTGTTAAGGTGAGGGCTTAGGATTAGGGAATAGGGTTAGGGTTAAAGGTTACTCTTAGGTTTAACGGTTACACTTGGGTTTAGGGTTGAGGTTTACTGTTAGGGTTAAGATGAGGGGTTAGGGTTTGGTACAGGGTTAGGGTTAAGTGTTAGGTTTAGGGTTGAAGATTAGGACTAGGGTTAGGATTAAAGGTTACCGTGAGAGTTAACGCTTAGGGTTTAGGTTCAGAGTTAGGGTTTGGGTTAGGGTTAGGGTTAGGGTTAGGGTTAGTTTTAGGGTTAGAGTTATGTGCTATGGTTTGTGTTAGAGGTTAGGGTTAGGTTTACTGGTCACGGATAGGGTTACGTTTAGGGGGTAGCATTAGGGTTAGGGTTAGGGTTAAGGGATAGGATTAGGGTTAAGTGTTGGGCTTAGGGTTAGGGTTTAGTGTTAGGGTTAGCATTAAGGATTTGGGTTAGGGTCAGGGTTAAATGCTTGGGTGCGGGTAATGGTTAGGGTCAGGGTGAAGGTTCACGGATAGGGTTAGTGTTAAGGGTTCCGGGTAGGTTTAGGGTTCAGGGTTAGTGTTAGCATTAGGGCTTAAGGTTAGGATTAGGCGGTAGGTTAGATTTAGGGTTAGATCTAGGCGTTAGGGTAAGGGCTAGCGTTAGGGTTAAGAGATAGGTTTAGGTTTAATGCTTAGGTTTAGGGTTAGGGTTTGGGGTTAAAGTAAGTGTTAGGGGTCAGGTTTAAGGATCCAAGGTTAGGGTTATTTTTAGCTGCAGTGTTAGGGTTAGAGATAAGGGATCCCATTAGCATTAAGGGTCTTCCTTACTGTAGGGTTAAGGGTTAGGCTTAGAGTTAAAGGTTAAGGTTAGGGTCAGTGTTAAGATTTAGAGTGAGGGTTAACGGTTAGGGTAAAGGTTAAGTGTTAGGGTTAGGGATTAGTGATTAGGGTTTTTGGTTAGTGTTAGGGTTAGCGGTTAGGAGTTAGTGTTTTATGAAGGGGTATGGTTAGAATTAGGATTGGGGTTAGAGTTAGGGTTAGGTATAGGGGTTAGGTTTAGGGGTTAGTTTTAGGGTAAAAGGATAGGATTAGGGTTACGGGTTGAGCTTAGGTTTAGGGTTAAAGTTCACTGCTGGGGTTAGGGATAGGGTTCAGGGTTAGCTTTAGGGGTTCTGGTTAGGGTTAGGTGTTAGGTTAGTGTCAGGGTTACGTCTAGTCGTGAGGGTAAGGTTTAGGGTTAGCTTTAAGAGCTAGGGTTAGGTTTAATGGTTAGGATTAGGATTAGGGTTAAGGGTTAGGGTAAGGCTTAGGGGTTAGGGTGAAGGGTTAGGGTCAAGGGTTAGGGTTTTTGTTAGCCATAGCGTTGGGGTTAGAAGTAAGGGTTACTGTCAGTGTTAGGGTTGTAGGTAGGGTTACGGTTAGGGTTAGCGGTTTAGAATTAGGGTTAGGGATTAGGTGTCACAGTGATGACTAGGAGATAGGGTTAGAATTATGGGATAGGGGTTGTTCTCAGGAAATCGGTTATGCATTAACGTTAGGATAAGAGGTTAAAGTTAGGCGCACGGTGAGGTTTACGTGTTAAGGGGAGAAATAGGAACAGGGTTGGGTGTTATGTTCAGGGTTAGGGTTATCTGTTAAAGGTATTGTTTATGCTTAGCGCACGGGCCCTGTCTGCATTAGGCGGGCGGGGGGAATTTAGGGGGCTGGGATTGTACCCGGGAACCCACTCTATCATACTCTGGGTATGGGCCCGTGGGTTTCATGCAGGACACAGTGGTAGAGCCGCCTTTCACGCATGGCAAGGGAGGATTGCAGGGTTTCTAAACTCTAAGAAAGCAAGAAGTCTGAGAATTAGATTTAGGGTTAGGATTCTGGTTAGGGTTAAGGATGAAGTTTAGTGTTAGGGTGAGGGCTTAGGGTTAGGGATTAGGGTTAGGGTTAAAGTTTACTCTTAGGTTTAACGGTTACACTTTGGTTTAGGGTTGAGGTTTACGGTTAGGGTTAAGATGAGGGGTTAGGGTTTGGTACAGGGTTAGGGTTAAGTGTTAGGTTTAGGGTTGAAGATTAGGATTAGGGTTAGGATTAAAGGTTAGCGCGAGAGTTAACGCTTAGGGTTAAGGTTAAGAGTTAGGGTTTAGGGTTAGTTTTAGGGTTAGAGTTATGTGCTATGGTTTGTGTTAGAGGTTAGGGTTAGGTTTACTGGTCACGGTTAGGGTTACGTTTAGGGGGTATCATTAGGGTTATGGTTAGGGTTAGGGTTAAGGGATAGGATTAGGGTTAAGTGTTGGGCTTAGGGTTAGAGTTTAGTGTTAAGGTTACCATTAAGTATTAGGGTTAGGGTCACGGTTAAATACTTGGGTGCGGGTAATGTTTAGGGTCAGGGTTTAGGTTCACGGATAGGGTTAGTGTTAAGGGATACGGGTAGGTTTAGGGTTCAGTGTTAGTGTTAGCATTAGGGCTTAAGGTTAGGATTAGGCGGTAGGTTAGATTTAGGGTTAGATCTAGGCGATAGGGTAAGGGCTAGCGTTAGGGTTAAGAGATAGCGTTAGGTTTAATTCTTAGGATTACGGTTAGGGTTTGGGGTTAAAGTAAGTGTTAGGGGTTAGGTTTAAGGATTCAAGGTTAGGGTTATTTTTAGCTGTAGTATTAGGGTTAGGGATAAGGGATGCCATTAGCATTAAGGGTCTTCCTTACTGTAGGGTTAAGGGTTAGGCTTAGAGGTAAAGGTTAAGGTTAGTGTCAGGGTTAAGATTTAGGGTGAGGGTTAACGGTTAGGGTAAAGGTTAAGCGTTAGGTTTAGGGATTAGTGATTAGGGTTTTTGGTTAGGGTTAGGGTTAGGGTTAGTGTTAGGGTTAGCGGTTAGGAGTTAGTGTTTTATGAAGGGGTATGGTTAGAATTAGGATTGGGGTTAGCGTTAGGGTGAGGTATAGGGGTTAGGTTTAGGGGTTAGTTCTAGGGTAAAAGGATAGGATTAGAGTTACGGGTTGGGCTTAGGTTTAGGGTTAAAGTTTACCGCTAGGGTTAGGGATAGGGTTCAGGGTTAGCTTTAGGGGTTCTGGTTAGGGTTAGGTGTTAGGTTAGTGTCAGGGTTAGGTCTAGTCGTGAGGGTAAGGTTTAGGGTTAGCTTTAAGAGCTAGGGTTAGGTTTAATGGTTAGGATTAGGATTAGGGTTAAGGGTTAGGGTAAGGCTTAGGGGTTAGGGTGAAGGGTTAGGGTCAAGGGTTAGGGTTTTTGTTAGGCATAGCGTTGGGGTTAGAAGTAAGGGTTACTGTCAGTGTTAGGGTTGTAGGTAGGGTTACGGTTAGGGTTAGCGGTTTAGAATTAGAGTTAGGGATTAGGTGTCACAGTGAGGACTAGGAGATAGGGTTAGAATTATGGGATGGGGTTGTTCTCAGGAAATGGTTTATGCATTAACGTTAGGATAAGAGGTTAAAGTTAGGCGCACGGTGAGGTTTACCTCTTAAGGGGAGAAATAGCAACAGGGTTGGGTGTTATGTTCAGGGTTAGGGTTATCTGTTTAAGGTATTGTTTATGCTTAGCGCACGGGCCCTGTCTGCATTAGGCGGGTGGGGGGAGTTTAGGGGGCTGGGATTGTACCCGGGAACCCACTCTATCATACTCTGGGTATGGGCCCGTGGGTTTCATGCAGGACACAGTGGTAGAGCCTCCTTTCACGCATGGCATGGGAGGATTGCAAGCTTTCTAAACTCTAAGAAAGCAAGAAGTCTGAGAATTAGATTTAGGGTTAGGATTCTGGTTAGGGTTAAGGATGAAGTTTAGTGTTAGGGTGAGGGCTTAGGGTTAGGGAATAGGGTTAGGGTTAAAGGTTACTCTTAGGTTTAACGGTTACACTTTGGTTTAGGGATGAGGTTTAAGGTTAGGGTTAAGATGAGGGGTTAGGGTTTGGTACAGGGTTAGGGTTAAGTGTTAGGTTTAGGGTTGAAGATTAGGATTAGGGTTAGGATTAAAGGTTAGCGAGGGAGTTAACGCTTAGGGTTAAGGTTAAGAGTTAGGGTTTAGGTTTAGGGTTAGGGTTAGTTTTAGGGTTAGAGTTAGGTGCTATGCTTTGTGTTAGAGGTTAGGGTTAGGTTTACTGGTCATGGTTAGGGTTAGGTTTAGGGGTTAGCATTAGGGTTAGAGTTAGGGTTAAGGGATAGGATTAGGGTTAAGTGCTGGGCTTAGGGTTAGGGTTTAGTGTTAAGGTTAGCATTAAAGATTAGTGTTAGGGTCAGGGTTAAATGCTTGGGTGCGGGTAATGGTTAGGGTCAGGGTTAAGGTTCACGGATAGGGTTAGTGTTAAGGGTTACGGGTAGGTTTAGGGTTCAGGGTTAGTGTTAGCATTAGGGCTTAAGGTTAGGATTAGGCGGTAGGTTAGATTTAGGATTAGATGTAGGCCTTAGGGTAAGGGCTAGCGTTAGGGTTAAGAGATAGGGTTAGGTTTAATGCTTAGGATTAGGGTTAGGTTTTGGGGTTAAAGTAAGTGTTAGGGGTTAGGTTTAAGGATTCAAGGTTAGGGTTATTTTTAGCTGTAGTGTTAGGGTTAGGGATAAGGGATCCCATTAGCATTAAGGGTCTTCCTTACTGTTTTTTTAAGGGTTAGGCTTAGAGTTAAAGGTTAAGGTTAGGGTCAGTGTTAAGATTTAGGGTGAGGGTTAACGGTTAGGGTAAAGGTTAAGCGTTAGGGTTAGGGATTAGTGATTAGGGTTTTTGGTTAGTGTTAGGGTTAGCGGTTAGGAGTTACTGTTTTATGAAGGGGTATGGTTAGAATTAGGATTGGGGTTAGAGTTAGGGTGAGGTATAGGGGTTAGGTTTAGGGGTTAGTTTTAGGGTAAAAGGATAGGATTAGGGTTACGGGTTGGGCTTAGGTTTAGGGTTAAAGTTTACTGCTAGGGTTAGGGATAGGGTTCAGGGTTAGCTTTAGGGGTTCTGGTTAGGGTTAGGTGTTAGGTTAGTGTCAGGGTTAGGTCTAGTCGTGAGGGTAATGTTTAGGGTTAGCTTTAAGAGCTGGGGTTAGGTTTAATGGTTAGGATTAGGATTAGGGTTAAGGGTTAGGGTAAGGCTTAGGGGTTAGGGTGAAGGGTTAGGGTCAAGGGTTAGGGTTTTTGTTAGGCATAGCGTTGGGGTTAGAAGTAAGGGTTACTGTCAGTGTTAGGGTTGTAGGTAGGGTTACGGTTAGGGTTAGCGGTTTAGAATTAGGGTTAGGGATTAGGTGTCACAGTGATGACTAGGAGATAGGGTTAGAATTATGGGATAGGGGTTGTTCTCAGGAAATGGGTTATGCATTAACGTTAGGATAAGAGGATAAAGTTAGGCGCACGGTGAGGTTTACGTGTTAAGGGGAGAAATAGGAACAGGGTTGGGTGTTATGTTCAGGATTAGGGTTTTCTGTTAAAGGTATTGTTTATGCTTAGCGCACAGGCCCTGTCTGCATTAGGCGGGAGGGGGGAGTTTAGAGGGCTGGGATTGAACCCGGGAACCCACTCTATCATACTCTGGGTATGGGCCCGTGGGTTTCATGCAGGACACAGTGGTAGAGCCTCCTTTCACGCATGGCATGGGAGGATTGCAGGCTTTCTAAACTCTAAGAAAGCAAGAAGTCTGAGAATTAGATTTAGGGTTAGATTCTGGTTAGGGTTAAGGATGAAGTTTAGTGTTAGGGTGAGGGCTTAGGGTTAGGGATTAGGGTTAGGGTTAAAGGTTATTCTTAGGTTTAACGGTTACACTTTGGTTTAGGGTTGAGGTTTACGGTTAGGGTTAAGATGAGAGGTTAGGGTTTGGTACAGGGTTAGGGTTAAGTGTTAGGTTTAGGGTTGAAGATTAGGATTAGGGTTAGGATTAAAGGTTAGCGTGAGAGTTAACGCTTAGGGTTAAGGTTAAGAGTTAGGGTTTAGGGTTAGGGTTAGGGTTAGTTTTAGGGTTAGAGTTATGTGCTATGGTTTGTGTTAGAGGTTAGGGTTAGGTTTACTGGTCACGGTTAGGGTTACATTTAGGGGGTAGCATTAGGGTTAGGGTTAGGGTTAAGAGATAGGATTAGGGATAAGTGTTGGGCTTAGGGTTAGGGTTTAGTGTTAGGTTTATCATTAAGGATTAGGGTTAGAATCAGGGTTAAATGTTGGGGTGCGGGTAATGGTTAGGGTCAGGGTTAAGGTTCACGGATACGGTTAGTGTTAAGGGTTACGGGTAGGTTTAGGGTTCAGGGTTAGTGTTAGCATTAGGGCTTAAGGTTAGGATTAGGCGGTAGGTTAGATTTAGGGTTAGATCTAGGCGTTAGGGTAAGGGCTAGCGTTAGGGTTAAGAGATAGGGTTAGGTTTAATGCTTAGGATTAGGGTTAGGGTTTGGGGTTAAAGTAAGTGTTAGGGGTTAGGTTTAAGGATCAAAGGTTAGTGTTATTTTTAGCTGTAGTGTTAGGGTTAGGGATAAGGGATCCCATTAGGATTAAGGGTCTTCCTTACTGTAGGGTTAAGGGTTAGGCTTAGAGTTAAAGGTTAAGGTTAGGGTCAGGGTTAAGATTTAGGGTGAGGGTTAACGGTTAAGGTAAAGGTTAAGCGTTAGGGTTAGGGATTAGTGATTAGGGTTTTTGGTTAGTGTTAGGGTTAGCGGTTAGGAGTTAGTGTTTTATGAAGGGTATTGTTAGAATTAGGATTGGGTGTAGAGTTAGGGTGAGGTATAGGGGTTAGGTTAGGGGTTAGTTTTAGGGTAAAAGGATAGGATTAGGGTTACGGGTTGGGCTTAGGTTTAGGGTTAAAGTTTACTGCTGGGGTTAGGGATAGGGTTCAGGGTTAGCTTTAGGGGTTCTGGTTAAGTTTAGGTGTTAGGTTAGTGTCAGGGTTAGGTCTAGTCGTGAGGGTAAGGTTTAGGGTTAGCTTTAAGAACTAGGGTTAGGTTTAATGGTTAGGATTAGTTTTAGGGTTAAGGGTTAGGGTAAGGCTTAGGGGTTAGGGTGAAGGGTTGGGGTCAAGGTTTAGGGTTTTTGTTAGGCATAGCGTTGGGGTTATAAGTAAGGGTTACTGTCAGTGTTAGGGTTGTAGGTAGGGTTACGGTTAGGGTTAGCGGTTTAGAATTAGTGTTAGGGATTAGGTGTCACAGTGATGACTAGGAGATAGGGTTAGAATTATGGGATAGGGGTTGTTCTCAGGAAATGGGTTATGCATTAACGTTAGGATAAGAGGTTAAAGTTAGGCGCACGGTGAGGGTTACGTGTTAAGGGGAGAAAGAGGAACAGGGTTGGGTGTTATGTTCAGGGTTAGGGTTATCTGTTAAAGGTATTGTTTATGCTTAGCGCACGGGCCCTGTCTGCATTAGGCGGGCGGGGGGAGTTTAGGGGGCTGGGATTGTACCCGGGAACCCACTCTATCATACTCTGGGTATGGGCCCGTGGGTTTCATGCAGGACACAGTGGTAGAGCCTCCTTTCACGCATGGCATGGGAGGATTGCAGGCTTTCTAAACTCTAAGAAAGCAAGAAGTCTGAGAATTAGATTTAGGGTTAGGATTCTGGTTAGGGTTAAGGATGAAGTTTAGTGTTAGGGTGAGGGCTTAGGGTTAGGGAATAGGGTTAGGGTTAAAGGTTACTCTTAGGTTTAACGGTTACACTTTGGTTTAGGGTTGAGGTTTACGGTTAGGGTTAAGATGAGGGGTTAGGGTTTGGTACAGGGTTAGGGTTAAGTGTTAGGTTTAGGGTTGAAGATTAGGATTAGGGTTAGGATTAAAGGTTAGCGTGAGAGTTAACGCTTAGGGTTTAGGTTAAGAGTTAGGGTTTAGGGTTAGGGTTAGGGTTAGGGTTAGGGTTAGTTTTAGGGTTAGAATTATGTGCTATGGTTTGTGTTAGAGGTTAGGGTTAGGTTTACTGGTCACGGTTAGGGTTACGTTTAGGGGTTAGCATTAGGGTTAGGGTTAGGGTTAAGGGATAGGATTAGGGTAAGTGTTGGGCTTAGGGTTAGGGTTTAGTGTTAGGGTTAGCATTAAGGATTAGTGGTGGAATCAGGGTTAAATGCTTGGGTGCGTGTAATGGTTAGGGTCAGGGTTAAGGTTCACGGATAGGGTTAGTGTTAAGGGTTACGGGTAGGTTTAGGGTTCAGGATTAGAGTTAGCATTAGGGCTTAAGGTTAAGATTAGGCTGTAGGTTAGATTTAGGGTTAGATCTAGGCGTTAGTGTAAGGGCTAGCGTTAGGGTTAAGAGATAGGGTTAGGTTTAATGCTTAGGATTAGGGTTAGGGTTTGGGGTTAAAGTAAGTGATAGGGGTTAGGTTTAAGGATCCAAGGTTAGGGTTATTTTTAGCTGTAGTGTTAGGGTTAGGGATAAGGGATCCCATTAGCATTAAGGGTCTTCCTTACTGTAGGGTTAAGGGTTAGGCTTAGAGTTAAAGGTTAAGGTTAGGGTCAGTGTTAAGATTTAGGGTGAGGGTTAACGGTCAGGGTAAAGGTTAAGCGTTAGGGTTAGGGATTAGTGATTAGGGTTTTTGGTTAGTGTTAGGGATAGCGGTTAGGAGTTAGTGTTTTATGAAGGGGTATGGTTAGAATTAGGATTGGGGTTAGAGTTAGGGTGAGGTATAGGGGTTAGGTTTAGGGGTTAGTTTTAGGGTAAAAGGATAGGATTAGGGTTACGGGTTGGGCTTAGGTTTAGGGTTAAAGTTTACTGCTGGGGTTAGGGATAGGGTTCAGGGTTAGCTTTAGGGGTTCTGGTTAGGGTTCGGTGTTAGGTTAGTGTCAGGGTTAGGTCTAGTCGTGAGGGTAAGGTTTAGGGTTAGCTTTAAGAGCTAGGGTTAGGTTTAATGGTTAGGATTAGTTTTAGGGTTAAGGGTTAGGGTAAGGCTTAGGGGTTAGGGTGAAGGGTTAGGGTGAAGAGTTAGGGTTTTTGCTAGACATAGCGTTGGGGTTAGAAGTAAGGGTTACTGTCAGTGTTAGGGTTGTAGGTAGGGTTACGGTTAGGGTTAGCGGTATAGAATTAGGGTTAGGGATTAGGTGTCACAATGATGACTAGGAGATAGGGTTAGAATTATGGGATAGGGGTTGTTCTCAGGAAATGGGTTATGCATTAACGTTAGGATAAGAGGTTAAAGTTAGGCGCACGGTGAGGTTTACGTGTTAAGGGGAGAAATAGGAACAGGGTTGGGTGTTATGTTCAGGGTTAGGGTTATCTGTTAAAGGTATTGTTTATGCTTAGCGCACGGGCCCTGTCTGCATTAGGCGGGCGGGGGGAGTTTAGGGGGCTGGGATTGTACGCGGGAACCCACTCTATCATACTCTGGGTATGGGCCCGTGGGTTTCATGCAGGACACAGTGGTAGAGCCTCCTTTCACGCAAGGCATGGGAGGATTGCAGGCTTTCTAAACTCTAAGAAAGCAAGAAGTCTGAGAATTAGATTTAGGGTTAGGATTCTGGTTAGGGTTAAGGATGAAGTTTAGTGTTAGGGTGAGGGCTTAGGGTTAGGGATTAGGGTTAGGGTTAAAGGTTACTCTTAGGTTTAACGGTTACACTTTGGTTTAGGGTTGAGGTTTACGCTTAGGGTTAAGATGAGGGGTTAGGGTTTGGTACAGGGTTAGGGTTAAGTGTTAGGTTTAGGGTTGAAGATTAGGATTAGGGTTAGGATTAAAGGTTAGCGTGAGAGTTAACGCTTAGGGTTAAGGTTAAGAGTTAGGGTTTAGGGTTAGGGTTAGGGTTAGGGTTAGTTTTAGGGTTAGAGTTATGTGCTATGGTTTGTGTTAGAGGTTACGGTTAGGTTTACTGGTCACGGTTAGGGTTACGTTTAGGGGTTAGCATTAGGGTTAGGGTTAGGGTTAAGGGATAGGATTAGGGTTAAGTGTTGGGCTTAGGGTTAGAGTTTAGTGTTAAGGTTAGCATTAAGGATTAGGGTTAGGGTTAGGGTTAAATGCTTGGGTGCGGGTAATGGTTAGGGTCAGGGTTTAGGTTCACGGATAGGGTTAGTGTTAAGGGTTACGGGTAGGTTTAGGGTTCAGGGTTAGTGTTAGCATTAGGGCTTAAGGTTAGGATTAGGCGGTAGGTTAGATTTAGGTTTAGATCTAGGCGTTAGGGTAAGGGCTAGCGTTAGGGTTAAGAGATAGGGTTAGGTTTAATGCTTAGGATTAGGGTTAGGGTTTGGGGTTAAAGTAAGTGTTAGGGGTTAGGTTTAAGGATCCAAGGTTAGGGTTATTTTTAGCTGTAGTGTTAGGGTTAGGGATAAGGGATCCCATTAGCATTAAGGGTCTTCCTTACTGTAGGGTTAAGGGTTAGGCTTAGAGTTAAAGTTAAGGTTAGGGTCACTGTTAAAACTTAGGGTGAGGGATAACGGTTAGGGTAAAGGTTAAGCGTTAGGGTTAGGGATTAGTGATTAGGGTTTTTGGTTAGTGTTAGGGTTAGCGGTTAGGAGTTAGTGTTTTATGAAGGGGTATGGTTAGAATTAGGATTGGGGTTAGAGTTAGGGTGAGGTATAGGGGTTAGGTTTAGGGGTTAGTTTTAGGGTAAAAGGATAGGATTAGGGTTACGGGTTGGGCTTAGGTTTAGGGTTAAAGTTTACTGCTAGGGTTAGGGATAGGGTTCAGGTTTAGCCTTAGGGGTTCTGGTTAGGGTTAGGTGTTAGGTTAGTGTCAGGGTTAGGTCTAGTCGTGAGGGTAAGGTTTAGGGTTAGCTTTAAGAGCTAGGGTTAGGTTTAATGGTTAGGATTAGGATTAGGGTTAAGGGTTAGGGTAAGGCTTAGGGGTTAGGGTGAAGGGTTAGGGTCAAGGGTTAGGGTTTTTGTTAGGCATAGCGTTGGGGTTAGAAGTAAGGGTTACTGTCAGTGTTAGGGTTGTAGGTAGGGTTACGGTTAGGGTTAGCAGTTTAGAATTAGGGTTAGGGATTAGGTGTCACAGTGATGACTAGGAGATAGGGTTAGAATTATGGGATAGGGGTTGTTCTCAGGAAATCGGTTATGCATTAACGTTAGGATAAGAGGTTAAAGTTAGGCGCACGGTGAGGTTTACGTGTTAAGGGGAGAAATAGGAACAGGGTTGGGTGATATGTTCAGGGTTAGGGTTATCTGTTAAAGGTATTGTTTATGCTTAGCGCACGGGCCCTGTCTGCATTAGGCGGGCGGGGGGAGTTTAGGGGGCTGGGATTGTACGCGGGAACCCACTCTATCATACTCTGGGTATGGGCCCGTGGGTTTCATGCAGGACACAGTGGTAGAGCCTCCTTTCACGCAAGGCATGGGAGGATTGCAGGCTTTCTAAACTCTAAGAAAGCAAGAAGTCTGAGAATTAGATTTAGGGTTAGGATTCTGGTTAGGGTTAAGGATGAAGTTTAGTGTTAGGGTGAGGGCTTAGGGTTAGGGATTAGGGTTAGGGTTAAAGGTTACTCTTAGGTTTAACGGTTACACTTTGGTTTAGGGTTGAGGTTTACGCTTAGGGTTAAGATGAGGGGTTAGGGTTTGATACAGGGTTAGGGTTAAGTGTTAGGTTTAGGGTTGAAGATTAGGATTAGGGTTAGGATTAAAGGTTAGCGTGAGAGTTAACGCTTAGGGTTAAGGTTAAGTGTTAGGGTTTAGGGTTAGGGTTAGGGTTAGGGTTAGTTTTAGGGTTAGAGTTATGTGCTATGGTTTGTGTTAGAGGTTAGGGTTAGGTTTACTGGTCACGGTTAGGGTTACGTTTAGGGGTTAGCATTAGGGTTAGGGTTAGGGTTAAGGGATAGGATTAGGGTTAAGTGTTGGGCTTAGGGTTAGGGTTTAGTGTTAAGGTTAGCATTAAGGATTAGGGTTAGGGTTAGGGTTAAATGCTTGGGTGCGGGTAATGGTTAGGGTCAGGGTTTAGGTTCACGGATAGGGTTAGTGTTAAGGGTTACGGGTAGGTTTAGGGTTCAGGGTTAGTGTTAGCATTAGGGCTTAAGGTTAGGATTAGGCGGTAGGTTAGATTTAGGTTTAGATCTAGGCGTTAGGGTAAGGGCTAGCGTTAGGGTTAAGAGATAGGGTTAGGTTTAATGCTTAGGATTAGGGTTAGGGTTTGGGGTTAAAGTAAGTGTTAGGGGTTAGGTTTAAGGATCCAAGGTTAGGGTTATTTTTAGCTGTAGTGTTAGGGTTAGGGATAAGGGATCCCATTAGCATTAAGGGTCTTCCTTACTGTAGGGTTAAGGGTTAGGCTTAGAGTTAAAGTTAAGGTTAGGGTCACTGTTAAAACTTAGGGTGAGGGATAACGGTTAGGGTAAAGGTTAAGCGTTAGGGTTAGGGATTAGTGATTAGGGTTTTTGGTTAGTGTTAGGGTTAGCGGTTAGGAGTTAGTGTTTTATGAAGGGGTATGGTTAGAATTAGGATTGGGGTTAGAGTTAGGGTGAGGTATAGGGGTTAGGTTTAGGGGTTAGTTTTAGGGTAAAAGGATAGGATTAGGGTTACGGGTTGGGCTTAGGTTTAGGGTTAAAGTTTACTGCTAGGGTTAGGGATAGGGTTCAGGTTTAGCCTTAGGGGTTCTGGTTAGGGTTAGGTGTTAGGTTAGTGTCAGGGTTAGGTCTAGTCGTGAGGGTAAGGTTTAGGGTTAGCTTTAAGAGCTAGGTTTAGGTTTAATGGTTAGGATTAGGATTAGGGTTAAGGGTTAGGGTAAGGCTTAGGGGTTAGGGTGAAGGGTTAGGGTCAAGGGTTAGGGTTTTTGTTAGGCATAGCGTTGGGGTTAGAAGTAAGGGTTACTGTCAGTGTTAGGGTTGTAGGTAGGGTTACGGTTAGGGTTAGCAGTTTAGAATTAGGGTTAGGGATTAGGTGTCACAGTGATGACTAGGAGATAGGGTTAGAATTATGGGATAGGGGTTGTTCTCAGGAAATGGGTTATGCATTAACGTTAGGATAAGAGGTTAAAGTTAGGCGCACGGTGAGGTTTACGTGTTAAGGGGAGAAATAGGAACAGGGTTGGGTGTTATGTTCAGGGTTAGGGTTATCTGTTAAAGGTATTGTTTATGCTTAGCGCACGGGCCCTGTCTGCATTAGGCGGGCGGGGGGAGTTTAGGGGGCTGGGATTGTACGCGGGAACCCACTCTATCATACTCTGGGTATGGGCCCGTGGGTTTCATGCAGGACACAGTGGTAGAGCCTCCTTTCACGCAAGGCATGGGAGGATTGCAGGCTTTCTAAACTCTAAGAAAGCAAGAAGTCTGAGAATTAGATTTAGGGTTAGGATTCTGGTTAGGGTTAAGGATGAAGTTTAGTGTTAGGGTGAGGGCTTAGGGTTAGGGATTAGGGTTAGGGTTAAAGTTTACTCTTAGGTTTAACGGTTACACTTTGGTTTAGGGTTGAGGTTTACGCTTAAGGTTAAGATGAGGGGTTAGGGTTTGGTACAGGGTTAGGGTTAAGTGTTAGGTTTAGGGTTGAAGATTAGGATTAGGGTTAGGATTAAAGGTTAGCGTGAGAGTTAACGCTTAGGGTTAAGGTTAAGTGTTAGGGTTTAGGGTTAGGGTTAGGGTTAGGGTTAGTTTTAGGGTTAGAGTTATGTGCTATGGTTTGTGTTAGAGGTTAGGGTTAGGTTTACTGGTCACGGTTAGGGTTACGTTTAGGGGTTAGCATTAGGGTTAGGGTTAGGGTTAAGGGATAGGATTAGGGTTAAGTGTTGGGCTTAGGGTTAGGGTTTAGTGTTAAGGTTAGCATTAAGGATTAGGGTTAGGGTTAGGGTTAAATGCTTGTGTGCGGGTAATTGTTAGGGTCAGGGTTTAGGTTCACGGATAGGGTTAGTGTTAAGGGTTACGGGTAGGTTTAGGATTCAGGGTTAGTGTTAGCGTTAGGGCTTAAGGTTAGGATTAGGCGGTAGGTTAGATTTAGGTTTAGATATAGGCGTTAGGGTAAGGGCTAGCGTTAGGGTTAAGAGATAGGGTTAGGTTTAATGCTTAGGATTAGGGTTAGGGTTTGGGGTTAAAGTAAGTGTTAGGGGTTAGGTTTAAGGATTCAAGGTTAGGGTTATTTTTAGCTGTAGTGTTAGGGTTAGGGATAAGGGATCCCATTAGCATTAAGGGTCTTCCTTACTGTAGGGTTAAGGGTTAGGCTTAGAGTTAAAGTTAAGGTTAGGGTCACTGTTAAAACTTAGGGTGAGGGATAACGGTTAGGGTAAAGGTTAAGCGTTAGGGTTAGGGATTAGTGATTAGGGTTTTTGGTTAGTGTTAGGGTTAGCGGTTAGGAGTTAGTGTTTTATGAAGGGGTATGGTTAGAATTAGGATTGGGGTTAGAGTTAGGGTGAGGTATAGGGGTTAGGTTTAGGGGTTAGTTTTAGGGTAAAAGGATAGGATTAGGGTTACGGGTTGGGCTTAGGTTTAGGGTTAAAGTTTACTGCTGGGGTTAGGAATAGGGTTCAGGGTTAGCTTTAGGGGTTCTGGTTAGGGTTAGGTGTTAGGTTAGTGTCAGGGTTAGGTCTAGTCGTGAGGGTAAGGTTTAGGGTTAGCTTTAAGAGCTAGGTTTAGGTTTAATGGTTAGGATTAGGATTCGGGTTAAGGGTTAGGGTAAGGCTTAGGGGTTAGGGTGAAGGGTTAGGGTCAAGGGTTAGGGTTTTTGTTAGGCATAGCGTTGGGGTTAGAAGTAAGGGTTACTGTCAGTGTTAGGGTTGTAGGTAGGGTTACGGTTAGGGTTAGCGGTTTAGAATTAGGGTTAGGGATTAGGTGTCACAGTGATGACTAGGAGATAGGGTTAGAATTATGGGATAGGGGTTGTTCTCAGGAAATGGGTTATGCATTAACGTTAGGATAAGAGGTTAAAGTTAGGCGCACGGTGAGGTTTACGTGTTAAGGGGAGAAATAGGAACAGGGTTGGGTGTTATGTTCAGGGTTAGGGTTATCTGTTAAAGGTATTGTTTATGCTTAGCGCACGGGCCCTGTCTGCATTAGGCGGGCGGGGGGAGTTTAGGGGGCTGGGATTGTACCCGGGAAACCACTCTATCATACTCTGGGTATGGGCCCGTGGGTTTCATGCAGGACCCAGTGGTAGAGCCTCCTTTCACGCATGGCATGGGAGGATTGCAGGCTTTCTAAACTCTAAGAAAGCAAGAAGTCTGAGAATTAGATTTAGGGTTAGGATTCTGGTTAGGGATAAGGATGAAGTTTAGTGTTAGGGTGAGGGCTTAGGGTTAGGGAATAGGGTTAGAGTTAAAGGTTACTCTTAGGTTTAACGGTTACACTTTGGTTTAGGGCTGAGGTTTACGGTTAGGGTTAAGATGAGGGGTTAGGGTTTGGTACAGGGTTAGGGTTAAGTGTTAGGTTTAGGGTTGAAGATTAGGATTAGGGTTAGGATTAAAGGTTAGCGTGAGAGTTAACGCTTAGCGTTAAGGTGAAGAGTTAGGGTTTAGGGTTAGGGTTAGGGTTAGGGTTAGTTTTAGGGTTAGAGTTATGTGCTATGGTTTGTGTTAGAGGTTAGGATTAGGTTTACTGGTCACGGTTAGGGTTAGGTTTAGGGGTTAGCATTAGGGTTATGGTTAGGCTTAGGGTTAAGGGCTAGGATTAGGGTTAAGTGTTGGGCTTAGGGTTAGGGTTTTGTGTTAAGGTTAGCATTAAGGATTAGGGTTAGAATCAGGGTTAAATGCATGGGTGCGGGTAATTGTTAGGGTCAGGGTTAAGGTTGACAGATAGGGTTAGTGTTAAGGGTTACGGGTAGGTTTAGGGTTCAGGGTTAGTGTTAGCATTAGGGCTTAAGGTTAGGATTAGGCGGTAGGTTAGATTTAGGGTTAGATCTAGGCGTTAGGGTAAGGGCTAGCGTTAGGGTTAAGAGATAGGGTTAGGTTTAATGCTTAGGATTAGGGTTAGGGTTTGGGGTTAAAGTAAGTGTTAGGGGTTAGGTTTAAGGATCCAAGGTTAGGGTTATTTTTAGCTGTAGTGTTAGGGTTATGGATAAGGGATCCCATTAGCATTAAGGGTCTTCCTTACTGTAGGGTTAAGGGTTAGGCTTAGAGTTAAAGGTGAATGTTAGGGTCAGTGTTAAGATTTAGGGTGAGGGTTAACGGTTAGGGTAAAGGTTAAGCGTTAGTGTTAGGGATTAGTGATTAGGGTTTTTGGTCAGTGTTAGGGTTAGCGGTTAGGAGTTAGTGTTTTATGAAGGGGTATGGTTAGAATTAGGATTGGGGTTAGAGTTAGGGTGAGGTATAGGGGTTAGGTTTAGGGGTTAGGTTTAGGGTAAAAGGATAGGATTAGGGTTACGGGTTGGGATTAGGTCTAGGGTTAAAGTTTACTGCTAGGGTTAGGGATAGGGTTCAGGGTTAGCTTTAGGGGTTCTGGTAAGTGTTAGGTGTTAGGTTAGGGTCAGGGTTAGGTCTAGTCGTGAGGGTAAGGTTGAGGGTTAGCTTTAAGAGCTAGGATTAGGTTTAATGGTTAGGATTAGGATTAGGGTTAAGGGTTAGGGTAAGGCTTAGGGGTTAGGGTGAAGGGTTAGGGTCAAGGGTTAGGGTTTTTGTTAGGCATAGCGTTGGGGTTAGAAGTAAGGGTTACTGTCAGTGTTAGGGTTGTAGGTAGGGTTACGGTTAGGGTTAGCGGTTTAGAATTAGGGTTAGGGATTAGGTGTCACAGTGATGACTAGGAGATAGGGTTAGAATTATGGGATAGGGGTTGTTCTCATTAAATGGGTTATGCATTAACGTTAGGATAAGAGGTTAAAGTTAGGCGCACGGTGAGGTTTACGTGTTAAGGGTAGAAATAGGAACAGGGTTGGGTGTTATGTTCAGGGTTAGGGTTATCTGTTAAAGGTATTGTTTATGCTTAGCGCACGGGCCCTGTCTGCATTAGGCGGGCGGGGGGAGGTTAGGGGGCTGGGATTGTACCCGGGAACCCACTCCATCATACTCTGGGTATGGGCCCGTGGGTTTCATGGAGGACATAGTGGTAGAGCCTCCTTTCACGCATGGCATGGGAGGATTGCAGGCTTTCTAAACTCTAAGAAAGCAAGAAGTCTGAGAATTAGATTTAGGGTTAGGATTATAGTTAGGGTTAAGGATGAAGTTTAGTGTTAGGGTGAGGGCTTAGGGTTAGGGCTTAGGTTTAGGGTTAAAGGTTACTCTTAGGTTTAACGGTTACACTTTGGTTTAGGGTTGAGGTTTACGGTTAGGGTTAAGATGAGGGGTTAGGGTTTGGTACAGGGTTAGGGTTAAGTGTTAGGTTTAGGGTTGAAGATTACGATTAGGGTTAGGATTAAAGGTTAGCGTGAGAGTTAACGCTTAGGGTTAAGGTTAAGAGTTAGGGTTTAGGGTTAGGTTTAGGGTTAGTTTTAGGGTTAGAGTTATGTGCTATGGTTTGTGTTAGAGGTTAGGGTTAGGTTTACTGGTCACGGTTAGGGTTAGGTTTAGGGGTTAGCATTAGGGTTATGGTTAGGCATAGGGTTAGGGGATAGGATTAGGGTTAAGTGTTGGGCTTAGGGTTAGGGTTTTGTGTTAAGGTTAGCATTAAGGATTAGGGTTAGAATCAGGGTTAAATGCTTGGGTGCGGGTAATGGTTAGGGTCAGGGTTTAGGTTCACGTATAGGGTTAGTGTTAAGGGTTACGGGTAGGTTTAGGGTTCAGGGTTAGTGTTAGCATTAGGGCTTAAGGTTAGGATTAGGCGGTAGGTTAGATTTAGGGTTAGATCTAGGCGTTAGGGTAAGGGCTAGCGTTAGGGTTAAGAGATAGGGTTAGGTTTAATGCTTAGGATTAGGGTTAGGGTTTGGGGTAAAGTAAGTGATAGGGGTTAGTTTTAAGGATCCAAGGTTAGGGTTATTTTTAGCTGTAGTGTTAGGGTTAGGGATAAGGGATCCCATTAGCATTAAGGGTCTTCCTTACTTTAGGGTTAAGGGTTAGGCTTAGAGTTAAAGGTGAAGGTTAGGGTCAGTGTTAAGATTTAGGGTGAGGGTTAACGGTTAGGGCAAAGGTTAAGCGTTAGGGTTAGGGATTAGTGATTAGGGTTTTTGGTTAGTGTTAGGGTTAGCGGTTAGGAGTTAGTGTTTTATGAAGGGGTATGGTTAGAATTAGGATTGGGGTTAGAGTTAGGGTGAGGTATAGGGGTTAGGTTTAGGGGTTAGTTTTAGGGTAAAAGGATAGGATTAGGGTTACGGGTTGGGCTTAGGTTTAGGGTTAAAGTTTACTGCTAGGGTTAGGGATAGGGTTCAGGGTTAGCTTTAGGGGTTCTGGTTAGGGTTAGGTGTTAGGTTAGTGTCACGGTTAGGTCTAGTCGTGAGGGTAAGGTTTAGGGTTAGCTTTAAGAGCTAAGGTTAGGTTTAATGGTTAGGATTAGGATTAGGGTTAAGGGTTAGGGTAAGGCTTAGGGGTTAGGGTGAAGGGTTAGGGTCAAGGGTTAGGGTTTTTGTTAGGCATAGCGTTGGGGTTAGAAGTAAGGGTTACTGTCAGTGTTAGGGTTGTAGGTAGGGTTACGGTTAGGGTTAGCGGTTTAGAATTAGGGTTAGGGATTAGGTGTCACAGTGATGACTAGGAGATAGGGTTAGAATTATGGGATAGGGGTTGTTCTCAGGAAATGGGTTATGCATTAACGTTAGGATAAGAGGTTAAAGTTAGGCGCACGGTGAGGTTTACGTGTGAAGGGGAGAAATAGGAACAGGGTTGGGTGTTATGTTCAGGGTTAGGGTTATCTGTTAAAGGTATTGTTTATGCTTAGCGCACGGGCCCTGTCTGCATTAGGCGGGCGGGGGGAGTTTAGGGGGCTGGGATTGTACCCGGGAACCCACTCTATCATACTCTGGGTATGGGCCCGTGGGTTTCATGCAGGACACAGTGGTAGAGCCTCCTTTCACGCATGGCATGGGAGGATTGCAGGCTTTCTAAACTCTAAGAAAGCCAGAAGTCTGAGAATTAGATTTAGGGTTAGGATTCTGGTTAGGGTTAAGGATGAAGTTTAGTGTTAGGGTGAGGGCTTAGGGTTAGGGAATAGGTTTAGGGTTAAAGGTTACTCTTAGGTTTAACGGTTACACTTTGGTTTAGGGTTGAGGTTTACGGTTAGGGTTAAGATGAGGGGTTAGGGTTTGGTACAGGGTTAGGGTTAAGTGTTAGATTTAGGGTTGAAGATTAGGATTAGGGTTAGGATTAAAGGTTAGTGTGAGAGTTAACGCTTAGGGTTAAGGTTAAGAGTTAGGGTTTAGGCATAGGGTTAGGGTTAGGGTTAGTTTTAGGGTTAGAGTTATGTGCTATGGTTTGTGTTAGAGGTTAGGGTTAGGTTTCCTGGTCACGGTTAGGGTTACGTTTACGGGGTAGTATTAGGGTTAGGGTTAGGGTTAAGGGATAGGATTAGGGATAAGTGTTGGGCTTAGGGTTAGGGTTTAGTGTTAGGGTTAGCATTAAGGATTAGGGTTAGTGTCAGGGTTAAATGCTTGGGTGCGTGTAACGGTTAGGGTCAGGGTTAAGGCTCACGGATAGGGTTAGTGTTAAGGGTTACGGGTAGGTTTAGGGTTCAGGGTTAGTGTTAGCATTAGGGCTTAAGATTAAGATTAGGCGGTAGGTTAGATTTAAGGTGAGATCTAGGTGTTAGGGTAAGGGCTAGCGTTAGGGTTAAGAGATAGGGTTAGGTTTAATGCTTAGGATTAGGGTTAGGGTTTGGGGTTAAAGTAAGTGTTAGGGGTTAGGTTTAAGGATCCAAGGTTAGGGTTATGTTTAGCTGTAGTGTTAGGGTTAGGGATAAGGGATCCCATTAGCATTAAGGGTCTTCCGTACTGTAGGGTTAAGGGTTAGGCTTAGAGTTAAAGGTTAAAGTTAGGGTCAGTGTTAAGATTTAGGGTGAGGGTTAACAGTTAGGGTAAAGGTTAAGCGTTAGGGTTAGGGATTAGTGATTAGGGATTTTGGTTAGTGTTAGGGTTAGCGGTTAGGAGTTAGTGTTTTATGAAGGGGTATGGTTATCATTAGGATTGGGGTTAGAGTTAGGGTGAGGTATAGCGGTTAGGTTTAGGGGTTAGTTTTAGGGTAAAAGGATAGGATTAGGGTTACGGGTTGGGCTTAGGTTTAGGGTTAAAGTTTACTGCTAGGGGTAGGGATAGGGTTCAGGGTTAGCTTTAGGGGTTCTGGTTAGGGTTAGGTGTTAGGTTAGTGTCAGGGTTAGGTCTAGTCGTGAGGGTAAGGTTTAGGGTTAGCTTTAAGAGCTAGGGTTAGGTTTAATGGTTAGGATTAGGATTAGGGTTAAGGGTTATGGTAAGGCTTAGGGGTTAGGGGGAAGGGTTAGGGTGAAGGGTTAGGGTCAAGGGTTAGGGTTTTTGTTAGGCATAGCGTTGGTGTTAGTAGTAAGGGTTACTGTCAGTGTTAGGGTTGTAGGTAGGGTTACGGTTAGGGTTAGCGGTTTAGAATTAGGGTTAGGGATTAGGTGTCACAGTGATGACTAGGAGATAGGGTTAGAATTATGGGATAGGGGTTGTTCTCAGGAAACGGGTTATGCATTAACGTAGGATAAGAAGTTAAAGTTAGGCGCACGGTGAGGTTTACGTGTTAAGGGGAGAAATAGGAACAGGGTTGGGTGTTATGTTCAGGGTTAGGGTTATCTGTTAAAGGTATTGTTTATGCTTAGCGCACGGGCCCTGTCTGCATTAGGCGGGCGGGGGGAGTTTAGGGGGCTGGGTTTGTACCCGGGAACCCACTCTATCATACTCTGGGTATGGGCCCGTGGGTTTCATGCAGGACACAGTGGTAGAGCCTCCTTTCACGCATGGCATGGGAGGATTGCAGGCTTTCTAAACTCTAAGAAAGCAAGAAGTCTGAGAATGAGATTTAGGGTTAGGATTCTGGTTAGGGTTAAGGATGAAGTTTAGTATTAGGTTGAGGGCTTAGGGTTAGGGAATAGGGTTAGGATTAAAGATTACTCGTAGGTTTAACGGTTACACTTTGGTTTAGGGTTGAGGTTTACGGTTAGGGTTAAGATGAGGTGTTAGTGTTTGGTACAGGGTTAGGGTTAAGTGCCAGGTTTAGGGTTGAAGATTAGGATTAGGGTTAGGATTAAAGGTTAGCATGAGAGTTAACGCTTAGGGTTAAGTTTAAGAGTTAGGGTTTAGGTTTAGGGTTAGGGTTAGGGTTAGTTTTAGGGTTAGAGTTATGTGCTATGGTTTGTGTTAGAGGTTAGGGTTAGGTTTCCTGGTCACGGTTAGGGTTACGTTTAGGGGGTAGTATTAGGGTTAGGGTTAGGGTTAAGGGATAGGATTAGGGATAAGTGTTGGGCTTAGGGTTAGGGTTTAGTGTTAGGGTTAGCATTAAGGATTAGGGTTAGTGTCAGGATTAAATGCTTGGGTGCGTGTAACGGTTAGGGTCAGGGTTAAGGCTCACGGATAGGGTTAGTGTTAAGGGTTACGGGTAGGTTTAGGGTTCAGGGTTAGTGTTAGCATTAGGGCTTAAGATTAGGATTAGGCGGTAGGTTAGATTTAAGGTGAGATCTAGGTGTTAGGGTAAGGGCTAGCGTTAGGGTTAAGAGATAGGGTTAGGTTTAATGCTTAGGATTAGGGTTAGGGTTTGGGGTTAAAGTAAGTGTTAGGGGTTAGGTTTAAGGATCCAAGGTTAGGGTTATTTTTAGCTGTAGTGTTAGGGTTAGGGATAAGGGATCCCATTAGCATTAAGGGTCTTCCTTACTGTAGGGTTAAGGGTTAGGCTTAGAGTTAAAGGTTAAAGTTAGGGTCAGTGTTAAGATTTAGGGTGAGGGTTAACGGTTAGGGTAAAGGTTAAGCGTTAGGGTTAGGGATTAGTGATTAGGGATTTTGGTTAGTGTTAGGGTTAGCGGTTAGGAGTTAGTGTTTTATGAAGGGGTATGGTTAGAATTAGGATTGGGGTTAGAGTTAGGGTGAGGTATAGCGGTTAGGTTTAGGGGTTAGTTTTAGGGTAAAAGGATAGGATTAGGGTTACGGGTTGGGCTTAGGTTTAGGGTTAAAGTTTACTGCTAGGGTTAGGGATAGGGTTCAGGGTTAGTTTTAGGGGTTCTGGTTAGGGTTAGGTGTTAGGTTAGTGTCAGGGTTAGGTCTAGTCGTGAGGGTAAGGTTTAGGGTTAGCTTTAAGAGCTAGGGTTAGGTTTAATGGTTAGGATTAGGATTAGGGTTAAGGGTTAGGGTAAGGCTTAGGGGTTAGGGTGAAGGGTTAGGGTCAAGGGTTAGGGTTTTTGTTAGGCATAGCGTTGGGGTTAGAAGTAAGGTTTACTGTCAGTGTTAGGGTTGTAGGTAGGGTTACGGTTAGGGTTAGCGGTTTAGAAGTAGGTGTCACAGTGATGACTAGGAGATAGGGTTAGAATTATGGGATAGGGGTTGTTCTCAGGAAATGGTTTATGCATTAACGTTAGGATAAGAGGTTAAAGTTAGGCGCACGGTGAGGTTTACGTGTTAAGGGGAGAAATAGGTACAGGGTTGGGTGTTGTGTTCAGGGTTAGGCTTATCTGTTAAAGGTATTGTTTATGCTTAGCGCACGGGCCCTGTCTGCATTAGGCGAGCGGGGGGAGTTTAGGGGGCTGGGATTGTACCCGGGAACCCACTCTATCATTCTCTGGGTATGGGCCCATGGGTTTCATGCAGGACACAGTGGTAGAGCCTCCTTTCATGCATGGCATGGGAGGATTGCAGGCTTTCTAAACTCTAAGAAAGCAAGCGAAGATGGCGGAGTGGCGGTGACTGCTCGGATCTGCGCCCCGGCGAGGAACCGTGGATCCGGACCTGCCACAACGCTAGAGGACCTCTCCCACACAGGAACAGCGGTGTGAATCCACAGAGAATCAGCGTGGGACAAACAGAGCAAGTGAGGTCTGAGGTGAACAGAAATTAAGATCGCGGAACTCTGCGGAAGGCGCGGAACAGACAGTAGCCAGCGGAGCGCAGGCGGCTGCGCCCACCCCCAGGTGGGGCGGGGGCAGTCTTTAGGAAAAGCGGCTTGCGCTCCTCACTGACCTCCACCCCCAATTGCTTGGAGACCCCCTCGCAAGCCAGAGCAGAATCACCGAGCGAGACGTAGGGCATTGCAGACAGGAGGCTTTTTCGGGAGAATAGCTTGGAACCTGGGAAGTCTAGGCTGAGACAGTCCTTGGCGAGAAGGGACGGACCTGTGCCGGGGGGAGGGGCACGAACAATCCCCGATCAGCGAATTGCGCTGTACCTCTGCGCTACTTTTGTCGGTGTTTCTTCAGCCGGTGGCCCCCGGCGGCTTTGCCCGCCAAACACCCCGGCAGCGGCGGTCCCTGGTCTCTGCCTGCCGGGGAGCCGGTCCCCCTCCGACCCCGGAGCGCTGCGGGCGCCATCTTGAAAGCAAAGGCGGAACCGCTCGGGAGCCATAAGGTGCCCAGCGGCTCTCTCTCCCCGGCGCCCCCCGCTGGTCTCTGGGCCCGCGCCATCTCCGCTGGCCGCACTCGGCGTGAAGGGGCGGAGCTGCGCTAAGACGTAAAATAAACATTGAGTTGCCGCTCCGGAATCAACGGAGCGGGCGTGAAGGGGCGGAGCTGCGCTAAGGCGCAAAAACACAATCATTGAGCCGCTGAACTATACACTTCAGAATTGTGTATCCCTTCGTTTAGTGATGCGCTGTAGTGCTGTGTAGCTCTGTTTTTGTTCTTTTGTGTTTGTGTTTTCGCTGTTTCTGGGTTAGGTCTCTTTGTGTTATTTGTTAGTTTGGTTTTTGTTTTTCCTTTGTTTTGTTTTGTTTTATTTTGCTTCTTTTGTTTTTTTTTTTTTGTTGTTGTTGTTTTGTTTTTTCTTTTCTCTTTCCTTTTTTTCCCTCTTCTCTTCTCCTTTTCTTTTCTCTTTCTTTTTCTTCTCCTTCTGTTCTTTCTTTTCACTTCCCTTTTTTTTTTCTTTTTTTCTTTTTTTCTTTTCTTTTCTTTTTTCTTTTTCCTTATTTCTTCTCTCTTTTTGCCTTCTAACTGGAAACCCACGGTGAGCTTGGGAACGGGCCAGGCCCCTGGCTCTGGTACATACCGGAACCTGAGTAGTCACTCCCAACGCCGGCGATCTGCGGGCGCGCAATAGCCATCTTGGGGCCCACAGCCAAGTCACTGCGGAGCAATAGGGTGCCAAGAGGCTCCCTGGACGGCCCCCTCCCCTGGTCCACAGACCTTATATAGGGTCCCCACCCACGTCTAAACATTGACTACTTCTCCAGAAGTGAGAGTGTGGAGCCTGGTCCCTGGGGACATTGGGCCAAGGCAGACTTTTGCCTATGGGAGTTGCGGCAAATGGGGCGCTGAGCGAGCGAGGGCACCATCCACTCCCCACAGCTAGTATCTTTCCTGCAGATAGAGACAGAAACCACCCCTATAGAGGAAGAACCAAAGGGAAACAAACAAACAAAGAGAATTTTGGTCCACTACTAGTGTGGACCCTACCTGCCCTCTGAAAGACTACAACACAGTGTCCTAACTCACCAAAGCAGTCTTGGATCACTCCAATCCTCTAGGAATGGACCCATCAGAAGCAGTCCCCCAACTGAAATAGAAAAATTTCTAAACAATTCACAACAGTTTTCCCCTCTTGCCAAAGGAAGCAATATACCTAGACTGCTCCACAGCCTAAGAATAGAGCACAGAGAGTGCTGTTAACCAGACTAAATCTATAAGTAAAGATCCAACGATCAATCTAGATGGGAAGGGCCCAGCGAAAAAAACACAGGAAGCACAAAGAATCAAACAGAAAGCTCACCCCCAAAGAGAAATACCGGCTCTCAACCATTTGACACAAACCAGACTCAAAACACCAACATGTCACAGGAAGAATTCCAATTATGGATCATAAACAAGCTGAATAATATACAAGAATCAATGGACAGACAACACAAGGAAAATGCAAAAAAAATACAGGATTTGGAGGAAAAATTCACTAAAGAAATTGAAATATTGAAGAAAAACCAAACTGAACTCCTAGAAATGAAGAATTCACTCAGAGAGCTACAAAACACTGTGGAAAGTCTCAAAAGCAGGGTAGATCAAACAGAGGAAAGAATCTCAGAAATTGAAGACAACTCCTTCCAACTAAATAAGTCAGTCACAGAGATAGATCAAAAAAGTAAGAGAAATGATCTGAGTCTTCAAGAAATGTGGGATTATGTGAAGAAACCTAACTTGAGAGTTATTGGCAATCCTGAGGGCGAAGAAGATAATAAGCAAGGGTTGGACAAGCTATTTGAAGACATAATCGAGGAAAATTTTCCAGGCCTTGCCAATACTCTAGACATACAGATTCAAGAAGCTCAAAGGACCCCTGGGAGATTCATAGCAAATAGGAAAACACCACGCCACGTAGTCATCAGGCTGACCAAAATATCCACTAAAGAGTCCCTTCTCCGAGCTGTAAGGAGAAAGAAACAGGTAACTTACAAAGGAAAACCCATCAGAATTACGCCAGATTTCTCAGCTGAAACCTTACAAGCAAGAAGAGGTTGGGGCCCCATTTTCACGCTTCTGAAACAGAATAATGCCCAGCCTAGAATCTTGTACCCAGCTAAGCTAAGTTTTCTATACGAAGGAGAAAACAAGACATTCTCAGATAAACAAAGGTTGAAGGAATTCACCAAGACAAGACCAGCCCTGCAAGAAGTACTCAAAAGAGAGTTACACACGGATCAGCACAAGAAAGATCCACGAATGTAAAACTACTCAAGAGCTAAAGATCAAATTCCAGATACCACAATGGCTCAGGAGAGAAAACATCGCAATGAAGTTCTACCCAACAAGCTGAACAAAAAACCGTCTCACTTATCAGTTTTCTCAATAAATGTGAATGGCTTGAATTCCCCGCTCAAGAGACATAGACTGTCCCAATGGATAAAAAAGCACAAGCCAAGTATCTGCTGTCTCCAAGAAACCCACCTAAAGAGCAAAGATGCATTTAGACTGAAAGTAAAAGGATGGAAATCGGTATTTCATGCAAACGGTAACGAAAAGAAAGCTGGTGTGGCAATCTTAATTTCCAATAACTTAGCTTTCAAACCAACAAAAATAATTAAAGACAAAAATGGCTACTACATACTGGTCAAGGGCACAATTCAACAAGAAGCCATGACTATACTCAATATATATGCACCCAACCTAGGTGCACCTAGATTCATAAAGCAAACCCTACTAGATCTGAACCAGATGATAGATAATAATACTGTAATAGCTGGAGACTTTAACACCCCACTGACAGTACAGGACAGATCCTCTAAACAGAAAATAAACAAAGACATAATGGACCTAAATAGAATGCTAGAACAAATGGGCATG
The DNA here is from genome assembly GCF_041146395.1 of Eulemur rufifrons. Taxonomy (NCBI): domain Eukaryota; kingdom Metazoa; phylum Chordata; class Mammalia; order Primates; family Lemuridae; genus Eulemur; species Eulemur rufifrons. The sequence goes on along the minus strand of NW_027182874.1, from coordinate 105,261 downwards.
GCTGACATCTATAGGATATTCTACCCAAAGTCCACAGAATATACATTCTTCTCATCAGCTCACAGGACATTCTCTAAGATTGACCATGTCCTAGGACATAAATCATGTCTTCAAAAATTCAAAAAAATAGAAATTATACCATGCATCTTCTCAGATCACAGCGGAATAAAAGTAACAATGATCACAAACAGAAACCCTCACTCTTACTCAAAGTCATGGAAGCTAAATAACCTTCTCCTGAATAATTATTCTATAAAAGAAGAAATCAAGATGGAAATCAAAAATTTCTTTGAATTAAATGACAATGGAGATACAACTTATCAAAATCTATGGGATGCAGCTAAAGCAGTCCTGAGAGGAAAATTCATATCCATAAATGCCTATATCAAAAAGACAGAAAACATGCAAATAGACAACCTAACGAATAGACTCAAAGAGCTGGAGAAAGAAGAACAGAACGATCCCAAACCCAGCAGAAGGCAAGAAATTACTAAGATCAAATCAGAACTAAATGAAAAGGACAACAAAGAAACTATAAGGGAAATTAATAAAACAAAAAGTTGGTTCTTTGAAAAGATAAACAAAATAGACACACCTCTGGCTAGACTAACCAAGAGCACAAAAGTAAAATCTCTAATAACCTCCATTAGGAACATGAAAGGAGAAATCACAACCGATGCTACAGAGATACAAGATATCATCTATGAATTCTACAAAAATCTTTATGCACACAAACTGGAGAACGTGGAGGAAATGGACAAATTTTTAGAAACACATAGTCTTCCCAGGCTCAACCAGGAAGAAATAGAGTACCTGAACAGACCAATATCAAGAACTGAAATCGAAACAGCAATAAAAAACCTTCCCAAAAAGAAAAGCCCTGGTCCAGATGGGTTCACACCTGAATTTTACCATACATACAAAGAAGAACTGGTGCCCATCCTACATAAACTATTCTCCAATATTGAGAAGGATGGAGTTCTCCCCAACACGTTCTACCAAGCCAATATAACATTAATACCAAAACCTGGAAAGGACACAACAAAAATAGAGAACTACAGACCAATTTCCCTCATGAATATAGATGCAAAAATTTTCAATAAAATACTAGCAAATCGAATCCAAGTACTTATCAAAAAAGTAATCCACCACGACCAAGTGGGCTTCGTCCCAGAGATGCAGGGGTGGTTCAACATACGTAAATCTATCAATGTAATTCACCACATAAATAGAAGCAAAAACAAAAATCATATGATACTCTCATTAGATGCAGAAAAAGCATTTGACAAAATTCAACACCCTTTTATGATAAAAACGCTTAACAAAATAGGCATTGATGGAACCTACCTAAAAATGATACAAGCCATATATGACAAACCCACAGCCAGCATCATACTGAATGGGAAAAAACTGAAAGCACTCCCACTTAGAACTGGAACCAGACAGGGCTGCCCATTGTCTCCATTACTTTTCAACATAGTATTGGAAGTCCTTGCGAGAGCTATCAGGCAAGAGAGCAGGATCAAGGGAGTCCAAATAGGGAAGGAAGAGATCAAACTCTCACTTTTTGCTGATGATATGATGTTATATCTGGAAAACCCCCAGGATTCAACCAAGAGACTCCTGGAATTGATTAACGAATACAGCAAAGTCTCAGGCTACAAAATTAATATACACAAATCAGAGGCATTTATATATGCCAATAACAGTCAATCGGAAAACCAAATTAAAGACTCAATACCCTTCAAAATAGCAACAAAGAAAATAAAATATCTAGGTATATATCTAACTAAAGAGGTAAAGGACCTCTATAAGGAAAACTATGAAACACTCAGAAAAGAAATAGCAGAACTTGCAAATAGATGGAAAAATATACCATGCTCGTGGATCGGAAGAATCAACATTGTTAAAATGTCTATACTACCCAAAGTGATCTACAAATTCAATGCAATCCCTATTAAATTACCAACATCATTCTTTACAGACATAGAGAAAATAATTATACACTTTGTATGGAATCAAAGAAGACCCCGTATAGCAAAAGCAATTTTAAGCAATAAAAACAAAATGGGAGGTATTAATTTGCCAGACCTCAAACTATACTACAAGGCCGTGGTTCTTAAAACAGCCTGGTATTGGCACAAGTGCAGGGACACAGACCAGTGGAACACAACAGAAAATCCAAATATAGAACCATCCTCATATAGTCACCTAATTTTTGACAAAGCGGGAAAGAATATACTCTGGGGACAAGAATCCCTATTCAACAAATGGTGCTGGGAGAATTGGTTAGCCACTTGCAGAAGACTGAAACAGGACCCACAGCTTTCACCTCTCACAAAAATCAAATCACGGTGGATAACAGACTTAAACCTTAGGCGTGATACAATCAGAATTCTAGAAGAAAATGTAGGAAAGACTCTTACAGACATTGGCCTAGGCAAAGAATTTATGAAGAAGACCCCCAAGGCAATCACAGCAGCAACAAAAATAAATGAATGGGACATGATTAAATTAAAAAGCTTCTGCACAGCCAAAGAAACAGTCCAGAGAATAAACAGACCACCTACAGAATGGGAAAAAATTTTTGCATACTACACATCAGATAAAGGACTGATAACAAGAATCTATTTAGAACTCAGGAAAATCAGCAAGAAAAAATCAAGCAACCCTATCAAAAAGTGGGCAAAGGACATGAATAGAAATTTTTCAAAAGAAGATATAAAAATGGCTAACAAACATATGAAAAAGTGTTCAACATCTCTAATCATCAGGGAAATGCAAATCAAAACCACAATGAGATATCACTTAACCCCAGTGAGAATGGCCTTTATCAAAAAAACCCAAAACAACACATGTTGGCGTGGGTGTGGAGAGACAGGAACACTAATTCACTGCTGGTGGGACTGCAAACTAGTGCAACCCCTGTGGAAAGCATTATGGAGGTATCTTAAACAGATTCAAGTAGACCTGCCATTTGACCCAGCAATCCCATTATTGGGCATATACCCAAAGGAAAAAAGGTCATTCTGTAACAAAGGCACGTGTACCCAAATGTTTATAGCAGCACAATTCACAATAGCAAAGATGTGGAAACAACCCAAATGCCCATCAATACATGATTGGATTAGTAAACTGTGGTATATGTATACCATGGAATATTACTCAGCTATAAGGAATGATGAAGATACGACATCTCTATGGTTCTCCTGGAGAGAGTTGGAACCCATTATATTAAGTGAAGCATCCCAAGAATGGAAAAACAAGCATCACATGTACTCACCAGAAAATTGGTTTCCCTGATCATCACCTAAATACAAATCTGGGAATGACACCAATTGGACATCAGACTGAGGTGGGGGGTGGGGGAGGGGATGGCGGTATGCCTACACAATGAGTGCATTGCGCACCGTTTGGGGAGTGGTAACACTTGAAGGTGCTGACTCGGAAAAGGGGGGGTGGGGAAAAAAATATGAAACTATTGTTTTAACTTGCACTGTTCACTTAATAATTTATCATGAATATTTCCCATATTTTTTCATATTATTGTACAAGAAATAATGTATACATTATGAGGACATACTGTATATAACAAGATATACTGTTAGACTCTTTGATTCTGTAAAATTAAATTGAAAAAAAAAATAAAAAAAAAAAAAGAAAGCAAGAAGTCTGAGAATTAGATTTAGGGTTAGGATTATGGTTAGGGTTAAGGAGGAAGTTTAGTGTTAGGGTGAGGGCTTAGGGTTAGGGATCACGGTTAGGGTTAAAGGTTACTCTTAGGTTTAATGGTTACACTTTGGTTTAGGGTTGAGGTTTACGGTTAGGGTTAAGATGAGGGGTTAGGGTTTGGTACAGGGTTAGGGTTAAGTGTTAGGTTTAGGGTTGAAGATTAGGATTAGGGTTAGGATTAAAGGTTAGCGTGAGAGTTAACGCTTAGGGTTAAGGTTAAGAGTTAGGGTTTAGGGTTAGGGTTAGGGTTAGGGTTAGTTTTAGGGTTAGAGTTATGTGCTATGGTTTGTGTTAGAGGTAAGGGTTAGGTTTACTGGTCACGGTTAGGGTTACGTTTAGGGGGTAGCATTAGGGTTAGGGTTAGGGTTAAGGGATAGGATTAGGGTTAAGTGTTGGGCTTAGGGTTAGGGTTTAGTGTTAAGGTTAGCATTAAGGATTAGGGTTAGGGTCAGGGTTAAATGCTTGGGTGCGGGTAATGGTTAGGGTCAGGGTTAAGGTTCACGGATAGGGTTAGTGTTAAGGGTTACGGGTAGGTTGAGGGTTCAGGGTTAGTGTTAGCATTAGGGCTTAAGGTTAGGATTAGGCGGTAGGTTAGATTTAGGGTTAGATCTAGGCGTTAGGGTAAGGGCTAGCGTTAGGGTTAAGAGATAGGGTTAGGTTTAATGCTTAGGATTAGGATTAGGGTTTGGGGTTAAAGTAAGTGTTAGGGGTTAGGTTTAAGGATCCAAGGTTAGGGTTATTTTTAGCTGTAGTGTTAGGGTTAGGGATAAGGGATCCCATTAGCATTAAGGGTCTTCCTTACTGTAGGGTTAAGGGTTAGGCTTAGAGTTAAAGGTTAAGGTTAGGGTCAGGGTTAAGATTTAGGGTGAGGGTTAACGGTTAGGGTAAAGGTTAAGCGTTAGGGTTAGGGATTAGTGATTAGGGTTTTTGGTTAGTGTTAGGGTTAGCGGTTAGGAGTTAGTGTTTTATGAAGGGGTATGGTTAGAATTAGGATTAGGGTTAGAGTTAGAGTGAGGTATAGGGGTTAGGCTTAGGGGTTAGTTTTAGGGTAAAAGGATAGGATTAGGGTTACGGGTTGGGCTTAAGTTTAGGGTTAAAGTTTACTGCTGGGGTTAGGTATAGGGTTCAGGGTTAGCTTTAGGGGCTCTGGTTAGGGTTAGGTGTTAGGTTAGTGTCAGGGTTAGGTCTAGTCGTGAGGGTAAGGTTTAGGGTTAGCTTTAAGAGCTAGGGTTAGGTTTAATGGTTAGGATTAGGATTAGGTTTAAGGGTTAGGGTAAGGCTTAGGGGTTAGGGTGAAGGGTTAGGGTCAAGGATTAGGGTTTTTGTTAGGCATAGCGTTGGGGTTAGAAGTAAGGGTTACTGTCAGTGTTAGGGTTGGAGGTAGGGTTACGGTTAGGGTTAGCGGTTTAGAATTAGGGTTAGGGATTAGGTGTCACAGTGATGACTAGGAGATAGGGTTAGAATTATGGGATAGGGGTTGTTCTCAGGAAATGGGTTATGCATTAACGTTAGGATAAGAGGTTAAAGTTAGGCGCACGGTGAGGTTTACGTGTTAAGGGGAGAAATAGGAACAGGGTTGGGTGTTATGTTCAGGGTTAGGGTTATCTGTTAAAGGTATTGTTTATGCTTAGCGCACGAGCCCTGTCTGCATTAGGCGGGCGGGGGGAGTTTAGGGGGCTGGGATTGTACCCGGGAACCCACTCTATCATACTCTGGGTATGGGCCCGTGGGTTTCATGCTGGACACAGTGGTAGAGCCTCCTTTCACGCATGGCATGGGAGGATTGCAGGCTTTCTAAACCCTAAGGAACCGAGAAGTCTAAGAATTAGATTTAGGGTTAGGATTATGGTTAGGGTTAAGGATGAAGTTTAGTGTTAGGGTGAGGGCTTGGGGTTAGGGATTAGGGTTAGGGTTAAAGTTTACTCTTAGGTTTAACGGTTACACTTTGGTTTAGGGTTGAGGTTTAAGGTTAGGGTTAAGATGAGGGGTTAGGGTTTGGTACAGGGTTAGGGTTAAGTGTTAGGTTTAGGGTTGAAGATTAGGATTAGGGTTAGGATTAAAGGTTAGCGTGAGAGTTAACGCTTAGGGTTAAGGTTAAGAGTTAGGGTTTAGGGTTAGGGTTAGGGTTAGGGTTAGTTTTAGGGTTAGAGTTATGGGCTATGGTTTGTGTTAGAGGTTAGGGTTAGGTTTACTGGTCACGGTTACGGTTACGTTTAGGGGGTAGCATTAGGGTTAGGGTTAGGGTTAAGGGATAGGATTAGGGATAAGTGTTGGGCTTAGGGTTAGGGTTTAGTGTTAGGGTTAGCATTAAGGATTAGGTTTAGGGTCAGGGTTAAATGTTTGGGTCCGGTAAATGGTTAGGGTCAGGGTTAAGGTTCACGGATAGGGTTAGTGTTAAGGGTTACAGGTAGGTTTAGGGTTCAGGGTTAGAGTTAGCATTAGGGTTTAAGGTTAAGATTAGGCGGTAGGTTAGATTTAGGGTTAGATCTAGGCGTTAGGGTAAGGGCTAGCGTTAGGGTTAAGAGATAGGGTTAGGTTTAATGCTTAGGATTAGGGTTAGGGTTTGGGGTTAAAGTAAGTGTTAGGGGTTAGGTTTAAGGATCCAAGGTTAGGGTTATTTTTAGCTGTAGTGTTAGGGTTAGGGATAAGGGATCCCATTAGCATTAAGGGTCTTCCTTACTGTAGGGTTAAGGGTTAGGCTTAGAGTTAAAGGTTAAGGTTAGGGTCAGTGTTAAGATTTAGGGTGAGGGTTAACGGTTAGGGTAAAGGTTAATCGTTAGGGTTAGGGATTAGTGATAAGGGTTTTTGGTTAGTGTTAGGGTTAGCGGTTAGGAGTTAGTGTTTTATGAAGGGGTATGGTTAGAATTAGGATTGGGGTTAGAGTTAGGGTGAGGTATAGGGGTTAGGTTTAGGGGTTAGTTTTAGGGTAAAAGGATAGGATTAGGGTTACGGGTTGGGCTTAGGTTTAGGGTTAAAGTTTACTGCTAGGGTTAGGGATAGGGTTCAGGGTTAGCTTTAGGGGTTCTGGTTAGGGTTAGGTGTTAGGTTAGTGTCAGGGTTAGGTCTAGTCGTGAGGGTAAGGTTTAGGGTTAGCTTTAAGAGCTAGGGTTAGGTTTAATGGTTAGGATTAGGATTAGGGTTAAGGGTTAGGGTAAGGCTTAGGGGTTAGGGTGAAGGGTTAGGGTCAACGGTTAGGGTTTTTGTTAGGCATAGCGTTGGGGTTAGAAGTAAGGGTTACTGTCAGTGTTAGGGTTGTAGGTAGGGTTACGGTTAGGGTTAGCTGTTTAGAATTAGGTGTCACAGTGATGACTAGGAGATAGGGTTAGAATTATGGGATAGGGGTTGTTCTCAGGAAATGGGTTATGCATTAACGTTAGGATAAGAGGTTAAAGTTAGGCGCACGGTGAGGTTTACGTGTTAAGGGGAGAAATAGGAACAGGGTTGGGTGTTATGTTCAGGGTTAGGGTTATCTGTTAAAGGTATTGTTTATGCTTAGCGCATGGGCCCTGTCTGTATTAGGCGGGCGGAGGGAGTTTAGAGGGCAGGGATTGTACCCGGGAACCCACTCTATCATACTCTGGGTATGGGCCCGTGGGTTTCATGCAGGACACAGTGGTAGAGCCTCCTTTCACGCATGGCATGGGAGGATTGCAGGCTTTCTAAACTCTAAGAAAGCAAGAAGTCTGAGAATGAGATTTAGGGTTAGGAATATGGTTAGGGTTAAGGATGAAGTTTAGTGTTAGGGTGAGGGCTTCGTGTTAGGGATTAGGGTTAGGGTTAAAGGTTACTCTTAGGTTTAACGGTTACACTTTGGTTTAGGGTTGAGGTTTACGGTTAGGGTTAAGATGAGGGGTTAGGGTTTGGTACAGGGTTAGGGTTAAGTGTTAGGTTTAGGGTTGAAGACTAGGATTAGGGTTAGGATTAATGGTTAGCGTGAGAGTTAACGCTTAGGGTTAAGGTTATGAGTTAGGGTTTAGGTTTAGGGTTAGGGTTAGTTTTATGGTTAGAGTTATGTGCTATGCTTTGTGTTAGAGGTTAGGGTTAGGTTTACTGGTCACGGTTAGGGTTACGTTTAGGGGTTAGCATTAGGGTTAGGGTTAGGGTTAAGGGATAGGATTAGGGTTAAGTGTTGGGCTTAGGGTTAGGGTTTAGTGTTAAGGTTAGCATTAAGGATTAGGGTTAGGGTCAGGGTTAAATGCTTGGGTGCGGGTAATGGTTAGGGTCAGGGTTAAGGTTCACGGATAGGGTTAGTGTTAAGGGTTACGGGTAGGTTTAGTGTTCAGGGTTAGTGTTAGCATTAGGGCTTAAGGTTAGGATTAGGCGGAAGGTTAGATTTAGGGTTAGATCTAGGCGTTAGGGTAAGGGCTAGCATTAGGGTTAAGAGATAGGGTTAGGTTTAATGCTTAGGATTAGGGTTAGGGTTTGGGGTTAAAGTAAGTGTTAGGGGTTATGTTTAAGGATCCAAGGTTAGGGTTATTTTTAGCTGTAGTGTTAGGGTTAGGGATAAGGGATCCCATTAGCATTAAGGGTCTTCCTTACTGTAGGGTTAAGGGTTAGGCTTAGAGTTAAAGGTTAAGGTTAGGGTCAGTGTTAAGATTTAGGGTGAGGGTTAACGGTCAGGGTAAAGGTTAAGCGTTAGGGTTAGGGATTAGTGATTAGGGTTTTTGGTTAGTGTTATGGTTAGCGGTTAGGAGTTAGTGTTTTATGAAGGGGTATGATTAGAATTAGGATTGGGGTTAGAGTTAGGGTGAGGTATAGGGGTTAGGTTTAGGGGTTAGTTTTAGGGTAAAAGGAGAGGATTAGGGTTACGGGTTGGGCTTAGGTTTAGGGTTAAAGTTTACTGCTAGGGTTAGGGATAGGGTTCAGGGTTAGCTTTAGGGGTTCTGGTTAGGGTTAGGTGTTAGGTTAGTGTCAGGGTTAGGTCTAGTCGTGAGGGTAAGGTTTAGGGTTAGCTTTAAGAGCTAGGGTTAGGTTTAATGGTTAGGATTAGGATTAGGGTTAAGGGTTAGGGTAAGGCTTAGGGGTTAGGGTGAAGGGTTAGGGTCAAGGGTTACGGTTTTTGTTAGGCATAGCGTTGGGGTTAGAAGTAAGGGTTACTGTCAGTGTTAGGGTTGTAGGTAGGGTTACGGTTAGGGTTAGCGGTTTAGAATTAGGGTTAGGGATTAGGTGTCACAGTGATGACTAGGAGATAGGGTTAGAATTATGGGATAGGGGTTGTTCTCAGGAAATGGGTTATGCATTAACGTTAGGATAAGAGGTTAAAGTTAGGCGCACGGTGAGGTTTACGTGTTAAGGGGAGAAATAGGAACAGGGTTGGGTGTTATGTTCAGGGTTAGGGTTATCTGTTAAAGGTATTGTTTATGCTTAGCGCACGGGCCCTGTCTGCATTAGGTGGGCGGGGGGAGTTTAGAGGGCAGGGATTGTACCCGGGAACCCACTCTATCATACTCTGGGTATGGGCCCGTGGGTTTCATGCAGGACACAGTGGTAGAGCCTCCTTTCACGCATGGCATGGGAGGATTGCAGGCTTTCTAAACTCTAAGAAAGCAAGAAGTCTGAGAATGAGATTTAGGGTTAGGATGATGGTTAGGGTTAAGGATGAAGTTTAGTGTTAGGGTGAGGCCTTAGTGCTAGGGATTAGGGTTAGGGTTAAAGGTTACTCTTAGGTTTAACGGTTACACTTTGGTTTAGGGTTGAGGTTTACGGTTAGGGTTAAGATGAGGGGTTAGGGTTTGGTACAGGGTTAGGGTTAAGTGTTAGGTTTAGGGTTGAAGACTAGGATTAGGGTTAGGATTAATGGTTAGCGTGAGAGTTAACGCTTAGGGTTAAGGTTATGAGTTAGGGTTTAGGGTTAGTGTTAGGGTTAGTTTTATGGTTAGAGTTATGTGCTATGGTTTGTGTTAGAGGTTAGGGTTAGGTTTACTTTTCACGGTTAGGGTTACGTTTAGCGGTTAGCATTAGTTTCAGGGTTAGGGTTAAGGGATAGGATTAGGGTTAAGTGTTGGGCTTAGTGTTAGGGCTTAGTGTTAGGGTTATCATTAAGGATTAGGTTAAGGTTAGGGTCAGTGTTAAGATTTAGGGTGAGGGTTAACGGTTAGGGTAAAGGTTAAGCGTTAGGGTTAGGGATTAGTGATTAGGGTTTTTGGTTAGTGTTAGGGTTAGCGGTTAGGAGTTAGTGTTTTATGAAGGGGTATGGTTAGAATTAGGATTGGGGTTAGAGTTAGGTTGAGGTATTGGGGTTAGGTTTAGGGGTTAGTTTTAGGGTAAAAGGATAGGATTAGGGTAACGGGTTGGGCTTAGGTTTAGGGTTAAAGTTTACTGCTAGGGTTAGGGATAGGGTTCAGGGTTAGCTTCAGGGGTTCTGGTTAGGGTTAGGTGTTAGGTTAGTGTAAGGGTTAGGTGTAGTCGTGAGGGTAAGGTTTAGGGTTAGCTTTAAGAGCTAGGGTTAGGTTTAATGGTTAGGATTAGAATTAAGGTTAAGGGTTAGGGTAAGGCTTAGGGGTTAGGGTGAAGGGTTAGGGTCAAGGGTTAGGGTTTTTGTTAGGCATAGCGTTGGGGTTAGAAGTAAGGGTTACTGTCAGTGTTAGGGTTGTAGGTAGGGTTACGGTTAGGGTTAGCGGTTTAGAATTAGGGTTAGGGATTAGGTGTCACAGTGATTACTAGGAGATAGGGTTAGAATTATGGGATTGGGGTTGTTCCCAGGAAATGGGTTATGCATTAACGTTAGGATAAGAGGTTAAAGTTAGGCGCACGGTGAGGTTTACGTGTTAAGGGAAGAAATAGGAACAGGGTTGGGTGTTATGTACAGGGTTAGGGTTATCTGTTAAAGGTATTGTTTATGCTTAGCGCACGGGCCCTGTCTGCATTAGGCAGGCAGGGGGAGTTTAGGGGGCTGGGATTGTACCCGGGAACCAACTCTATCATACTCTGGGTATGGGCCCGTGGGTTTCATGCAGGACACAGTGGTAGAGCCTCCTTTCACGCATGGCATGGGAGGATTGCAGGCTTTCTAAACTCTAAGAAAGCAAGAAGTCTGAGAATTAGATTTAGGGTTAGGATTCTGGTTAGGGTTAAGGATGAAGTTTAGTGTTAGGGTGAGGGCTTAGGGTTAGGGATTAGGGTTAGGGTTAAAGGTTACTCTTAGGTTTAACGGTTACACTTTGGTTTAGGGTTGAGGTTTACGGTTAGGGTTAAGATGAGGGGTTAGGGTTTGGTACAGGGTTAGGGTTAAGTGTTAGGTTTAGGGTTGAAGATTAGGATTAGGGTTAGGATTAAAGGTTAGCGTGAGAGTTAACGCTTAGGGTTAAGGTTAAGAGTTAGGGTTTAGGGTTAGGCTTAGGGTTAGGGTCAGTTTTAGGGTTAGAGTTATGTGCTATGGTTTGTGTTAGAGGTTAGGGTTAGGTTTACTGGTCACGGTTAGGGTTACGTTTAGGGGGTAGTATTAGGGTTAGGGTTAGGGTTAAGGGATAGGATTAGGGTTAAGTGCTGGGCTTAGGGTTAGGGTTTAGTGTTAGGTTTATCATTAAGGATTATGGTTAGAATCACGGTTAAATGCTTGGGTGCGGGTAATGGTTAGGGTCAGGGTTAAGGTTCACAGATAGGGTTAGTGTTAAGGGTTACGGGTAGGTTTAGGGTTCAGGGTTAGTGTTAGCATTAGGGCTTAAGGTTAGGATTAGGCGGTAGTTAGATTTAGGGTTAGATCTAGGCGTTAGGGTAAGGGCTAGCGTTAGGGTTAAGAGATAGGGTTAGGTTTAATGCTTAGGATTAGGGTTAGGGTTTGGGGTTAAAGTAAGTGTTAGGGGTTAGGTTTAAGGATCCAAGGTTAGGGTTATTTTTAGCTGTAGTGTTAGGGTTAGGGATAAGGGATCCCATTAGCATTAAGGGTCTTCCTTACAGTAGGATTAAGGGTTAGGCTAAGAGATAAAGGTTAATGTTAGGGTCAGTGTTAAGATTTAGGGTGAGGGTTAACGGTTAGGGTAAAGGTTAAGCGTTAGGGTTAGGGATTAGTGATTAGGGATTTTGGTTAGTGTTAGGGTTAGCGGTTAGGAGTTAGTGTTTTATGAAGGGGTATGGTTAGAATTAGGATTGGGTTTAGAGTTAGGGTGAGGTATAGGGGTTAGGTATGGGGTTAGATTTAGGGTAAAAGGATAGGATTAGGGTTACAGGTTGGGCTTAGGTTTAGGGTTAAAGTTTACTGCTAGGGTTAGGGATAGGGTTCAGGGTTAGCTTTAGGGGTTCTGTTTAGGGTTAGGTGTTAGGTTAGTGTCAGGGTTAGGTCTAGTCGTGAGGGTAAGGTTTAGGGTTAGCTTTAAGAGCTAGGGTTAGGTTTAATGGTTAGGATTAGGATTAGGGTTAAGGGTTAGGGTAAGGCTTAGGGGTTAGGTTGAAGGGTTAGGGTCAAGGGTTAGGGTTTTTTTTAGGCATAGCGTTGTGGATGGAAGTAAGGGTTACTGTCAGTGTTAGGGTTGTAGGTAGGTTTACGGTGAGGGTTAGCGGTTTAGAATTAGGGTTAGGGATTAGGTGTCACAGTGATGACTAGGAGATAGGGTTAGAATTATGGGATAGGGGTTGTTCTCAGGAAATGGGTTATGCATTAACATTAGGATAAGAGGTTAAAGTTAGGCGCACGGTGAGGTTTACGTGTTAAGGGGAGAAATAGGAACAGGGTTGGGTGTTATGTTCAGGGTTAGGGTTATCTGTTAAAGGTATTGTTTATACTTAGCGCACGGGCCCTGTCTGCATTAGGCGGGCGGGGGGAGTTTAGGGGGCTGGGATTGTACCCGGGAACCCACTCTATCATACTCTGGGTATGGGCCCGTGGGTTTCATGCAGGACACAGTGGTAGAGCCTCCTTTCACGCATGGCATGGGAGGATTGCAGGCTTTCTAAACTCTAAGAAAGCAAGAAGTCTGAGAAGTAGATTTTGGGTTAGGATTCTGGTTAGTGTTAAGGATGAAGCTAAGTGTTAGGGTGAGGGCTTAGGGTTAGGGATTAGGGTTGGGTTAAAGGTTACTCTTAGGTTTAACGGTTACACTTTGGTTTAGGGTTGAGGTTTACGGTTAGGGTTAAGATGAGGGGTTAGGGTTTGGTACAAGGTTAGGGTTAAGTGTTAGGTTTAGGGTGGAAGATTAGGATTAGGGTTAGGATTAAAGGTTAGCGTGAGAGTTAACGCTTAGGGATAAGGTTAAGTGTAAGGGTTAGGGTTAGGGTTAGGGTTAGTTCTAGGGTTAGAGTTATGTGCTATGGTTTGTGTTACAGGTTAGGGTTAGGTTTACTGGTCATGGTTAGGGTTACGTTTAGGGGTTAGCATTAGGGTTAGGGTTAGGGTTAGGGTTAAGGGATAGGATTAGGGTTAAGTGTTGGGCTTAGGGTTAGGGTTTAGTGTTAGGGTTAGCATTACGGATTAGGGTTAGGGTCAGGGTTAAATGCTTGGGTGCTGGTAATGGTTAGGGTCACGGTTTAGATTCACGGATAGGGTTAGTGTTAAGGGTTACGGGTAGGTTGAGGGTTCAGGGTTAGTGTTAGCATTAGGGCTTAAGGTTAGGATTAGGCGGTAGGTTAGATTTAGGTTTAGATCTAGGCGTTAGGGTAAGGGCTAGCGTTAGGGTTAAGAGATAGGGTTAGGTTTAATGCTTAGGATTAGGGTTAGGGTTTGGGGTTAAAGTAAGTGTTAGGGGTTAGGTTTAAGGATCCAAGGTTAGGGTTATTTTTAGCTGTAGTGTTAGGGTTAGGGATAAGGGATCCCATTAGCATTAAGGGTCTTCCTTACTGTAGGGTTAAGGGTTAGGCTTAGAGTTAAAGGTGAAGGTTAGGGTCAGTGTTAAGATTTAGGGTGAGGGTTAACGGTTAGGGTAAAGGTTAAGCGTTAGGGTTAGGGATTAGTGGTTAGGGTTTTTGGTTAGTGTTAGGGTTAGCGGTTAGGAGTTAGTGTATTATGAAGGGGTATGGTTAGAATTAGGATTGGGGTTAGAGTTAGGGTGAGGTATAGGGGTTAGGTTTAGGGGTTAGTTTTAGGGTAAAAGGATAGGATTAGGGTTACGGGTTGGGCTTAGGTTTAGGGTTAAAGTTTACTGCTAGGGTAAGGGATAGGGTTCAGGGTTAGCTTTAGGATTTCTGGTTAGTGTTAGGTGTTAGGTTAGTGTCAGGGTTAGGTCTAGTCGTGAGGGTAAGGTTTAGGGTTAGCTTTAAGAGCTAGGGTTAGGTTTAATGGTTAGGATTAGGATTAGGGTTAAGGGTTAGGGTAAGGCTTAGGGGTTAGGGTGAAGGGTTAGGGTCAAGGGTTGAGGTTTTTGATAGGCATAGCATTGAGGTTAGAAGTAAGGGTTACTGTCAGTGTTAGGGTTGTAGGTAGGGTTACGGTTAGGCTTAGCGGTTTAGAATTAGGGTTAGGGATTAGGTGTCACAGTGATGACTAGGAGATAGGGTTAGAATTATGGGATAGGGGTTGTTCTCAGGGAATGGGTTATGCATTAATGTTAGGATAAGAGGTTAAAGTTAGGCTCACGGTGAGGTTTACGTGTTAAGGGGAGAAATAGGAACAGGGTTGGGTGTTATGTTCAGGGTTAGGGTTATCTGTTAGAGGTATTGTTTATGCTTAGCGCACGGGCCCTGTCTGCATTAGGCGGGCGGGGGGAGTTTAGGGGGCTGGGATTGTACCCGGGAACCCACTCTATCATACTCTGGGTATGGGCCCGTGGGATTCATGCAGGACACAGTGGTAGAGCCTCCTTTCACGCATGGCATGGGAGGATTGCAGGCTTTCTAAACTCTAAGAAAGCAAGAAGTCTGAGAATTAGATTTAGGGTTAGGATTATGGTTAGGGTTAAGGATGAAGTTTAGTGTTAAGCTGAGGGCTTATGGTTAGGGATTAGGGTTAGGGTTAAAGGTTACTCTTAGGTTTAACGGTTACACTTTGGTTTAGGGTTGAGGTTTACGGTTAGGGTTAAGATGAGGGGTTAGGGTTTGGTACAGGGTTAGGGTTAAGTGTTAGGTTTAGGGTGGAAGATTAGGATTAGGGTTAGGATTAAAGGTTAGCGTGAGAGTTAACGCTTAGTGTTGAGGTTAAGAGTTAGGGTTTAGGGTTAGGGTTAGGGTTAGGGTTAGTTTTACAGTTAGAGTTATGTGCTATGGTTTGTGTTAGAGGTTAGGGTTAGGTTTACTGGTCACGGTTAGGGTTACGTTTAGGGGGTAGCATTAGGGATAGGGTTAGGGTTAAGGGATAGGATTAGGGTTAAGTGTTGGGCTTAGGGTTAGGGTTTAGTGTTAGGTTTATCATTAAGGTTTAGGGTTAGAAGCAGGATTAAATGCTTGGGTGCAGGTAATGGTTAGGGTCAGGGTTAAGGTTCACGGATAGGGTTAGTGTTAAAGGTTACGGGTAGGTTTAGGGTTCAGGGTTAGTGTTAGCATTAGGGCTTAAGGTAAGGATTAGGCGGTAGGTTAGATTTAGGGTTAGATCTAGGCGTTAGGGTAAGGGCTAGCGTTAGGGTTAAGAGATAGGGTTAGGTTTAATGCTTAGGATTAGGGTTAGGGTTTGGGGTTAAAGTAAGTGTTAGGGGTTAGGTTTAAGGATCCAAAGTTAGGGTTATTTTTAGCTGTAGTGTTAGGGTTAGGGATAAGGGATCCCATTAGCATTAAGGGTCTTCCTTACTGTAGGGTTAAGGGTTAGGCTTAGAGTTAAAGGTTAAGGGTAGGGTCAGTGTTAAGATTTAGGGTGAGGGTTAACGGTTAGGGTAAAGGGTAAGCATTAGGGTTAGGGATTAGTGATTAGGGTTTTTGGTTAGTGTTAGGGTTAGCGGTTAGGAGTTAGTGTTTTATGAAGGGGTATGGTTAGAATTAGGATTGGGGGTAGAGTTAGGGTGAGGTATAGGGGTTAGGTATGGGGTTAGTTTTAGGGTAAAAGGATAGGATTAGGGTTACGGGTTGGGCTTAGGTTTAGGGTTAAAGTTTACTGCTAGGGTTAGGGATAGGGTTCAGGGTTAGCTTTAGGGGTTCTGGTTAGGGTTAGGTGTTAGGTTAGTGTCAGGGTTAGGTCTAGTCGTGAGGGTAAGGTTTAGGGTTAGCTTTAAGAGCTAGGGTTAGGTTTAAAGGTTAGGATTAGGATTAGGGTTAAGGGTTAGGGTAAGGCTTAGGGGTTAGGGTGAAGGGTTAGGGTCAAGGGTTAGGGTTTTTGTTAGGCATAGCGTTGGGGTTAGAAGTAAGGGTTACTGTCAGTGTTAGGGTTGTAGGTAGGATTACGGTTAGGGTTAGGGGTTTAGAATTAGGGTTAGGGATTAGGTGACACAGTGATGACTAGGAGATAGGGTTAGAATTATGGGATAGGGGTTGTTCTCAGGAAATGGGTTATGCATTAACGTTAGGATAAGTGGTTAAAGTTAGGCGCACGGTGAGGATTACGTGTTAAGGGGAGAAATAGGAACAGGGTTGGGTGTTATGTTCAGGGTTAGGGTTATCTGTTAAAGGTATTGTTTATGCTTAGCGCACGGGGCCTGTCTGCATTAGGCGGGCGGGGGGAGTTTAGGGGGCTGGGATTGTACCCGGGAACCCACTCTATCATACTCTGGGTATGGGCCCGTGGGTTTCATGCAGGACACAGTGGTACAGCCTCGTTTCACGCATGCCATGGGAGGATTGCAGGCTTTCTAAACTCTAAGAAAGCAAGAATTCTGAGAATGAGATTTAGGGTTAGGATTCTGGTTAGGGTGAAGGATGAAGTTTAGTGTTAGGGTGAGGGCTTAGGGTTAGGGATTAGGGTTAGGGTTAAAGGTTACTCTTAGGTTTAACGGTTACACTTTGGTTTAGGGTTGAGGTTTACGCTTAGGGTTAAGATGAGGGGTTAGGGTTTGGTACAGGGTTAGGGTTAAGTGTTAGGTTTAGGGTTGAAGATTAGGATTAGGGTTAGGATTAAAGGTTAGCGTGAGAGTTAACGCTTAGGGTTAAGGTTAAGAGTTAGGGTTAGGGTTAGGGTTAGTTTTAGGGTTAGTTTTAGGGTTAGAGTTATGTGCTATGGTTTGTGTTAGAGGTTAGGGTTAGGTTTACTGGTCACGGTTAGGGTTACGTTTAGGGGGTAGTATTAGGGTTAGGGTTAGGGTTAAGGGATAGGATTAGGGATAAGTGTTGGGCTTAGGGTTAGGGTTTAGTGTTAGTGTTAGCATTAAGGATTAGGGTTAGGGTCAGGGTTAAATGCTTGGGTGCGGGTAATGGTTAGGGTCAGGGTTAAGGTTCACAGATAGGGTTAGTGTTAAGGGTTACGGGTAGGTTTAGGGTTCAGGGTTAGTGTTAGCATTAGGGCTTAAGGTTAGGATTAGGCGGTAGGTTAGATTTAGGGTTAGATCTAGGCGTTAGGGTAAGGGCTAGCGTTAGGGTTAAGAGATAGGGTTAGGTTTAATGCTTAGGATTAGGGTTAGGGTTTGGGGTTAAAGTAAGTGTTAGGGGTTAGGTTTAAGGATCCAAGGTTAGGGTTATTTTTAGCTGTAGTGTTAGGGTTAGGGATAAGGGATCCCATTAGCATTAAGGGTCTTCCTTACTGTAGGGTTAAGCGTTAGGCTTAGAGTTAAAGGTTAAGGTTAGGGTCAGTGTTAAGATTTAGGGTGAGGGATAACGGTTAGGGTAAAGGTTAAGCGCTAGGGTTAGGGATTAGTGATTAGGGTTTTTGGTTAGTGTTAGGGTTAGCGGTTAGGAGTTAGTGTTTTATGAAGGGGTATGGTTAGAATTAGGATTGGGGTTAGAGTTAGGGTGAGGTATAGGGGTTAGGTTTAGGGTTAGTTTTAGGGTAAAAGGATAGGATTAGGGTTACGGGTTGGGCTTAGGTTTAGGGTTAAAGTTTACTGCTAGGGTTAGGGATAGGGTTCAGGGTTAGCTTTAGGGGTTCTGGTTAGGGTTAGGTGTTAGGTTAGTGTCAGGGTTAGGTCTAGTCGTGAGGGTAAGGTTTAGGGTTAGCTTTAAGAGCTAGGGTTAGGTTTAATGGTTAGGATTAGGATTAGGGTTAAGGGTTAGGGTAAGGCTTAGGGGTTTGGGTCAAGGGTTAGGGTCAAGGGTTAGGGTTTTTGTTAGGCATAGCGTTGGGGTTAGAAGTAAGGGTTACTGTCATTGTTAGGGTTGAGGTAGGATTACGGTTAGGGTTAGCGGTTTAGAATTAGGGTTAGGGATTAGGTGTCACAGTGATGACTAGGAGATAGGGTTAGAATTATGGGATAGGGGTTGTTCTCAGGAAATGGGTTATGCATTAACGTTAGGATAAGAGGTTAAAGTTAGGCGCACGGTGAGGTTTACGTGTTAAGGGGAGAAATATGAACAGGGTTGGGTGTTATGTTCAGGGTTAGAGTTATCTGTTAAACGTATTGTTTATGCTAAGTGCACGGGCCCTGTCTGCATTAGGCGGACTGGGGGAGTTTAGGGGGCTGGGATTGTACCCGGGAACCCACTCTATCATACTCTGGGTATGGGCCCGTGGGTTTCATGCAGGACACAGTGGTAGAGCCTCCTTTCACGCATGGCATGGGAGGATTGCAGGCTTTCTAAACTCTAAGAAAGCAAGAAGTCTGAGAATTCGATTTAGGGTTAGGATTCTGGTTAGGGTTAAGGATGAAGTTTAGTGTTAGGGTGAGGGCTTAGGGTTAGGGAATAGGGTTAGGGTTAAAGGTTTCTCTTAGGTTTAACGGTTACACTTTGGTTTAGGGTTGAGGTCTACGGTTAGGGTTAAGATGAGGGGTTAGGGTTTGGTACAGGGTTAGGGTTAAGTGTTAGGTTTAGGGTTGAAGATTAGGATTAGGGTTAGGATTAAAGGTTAGCGTGAGAGTTAACGCTTAGGGTTAAGGTTAAGAGTTAGGGTTTAGGGTTAGGGTTAGGGTTAGGGTTAGTTTTAGGTTTAGAGTTATGTGCTACGGTTTGTGTTAGAGGTTAGGGTTAGGTTTACTGGTCACGGTTAGGGTTACGTTTAGGGGGTGGCATTAGGGTTAGGGTTAGGCTTAAGGGATAGGATTAGGGATAAGTGTTGGGCTTAGGGTTAGGGTTTAGTGTTAGGGTTAGCATTAAGGATTAGGGTTAGGGTCAGGGTTAAATGCTGGCGTGCGGGTAATGGTTAGGGTCAGGGTTAACGTTCACAGATAGGGTTAGTGTTAAGGGTTACGGGTAGGTTTAGGGTTCAGGGTTAGTGTTAGTATTAGGGCTTAAGGTTAGGATTAGGCGGTAGGTTAGATTTAGGGTTAGATCTAGGCGTTAGGGTAAGGGCTAGCGTTAGGGTTAAGAGATAGGGTTAGGTTTAATGCTTAGGATTAGGGTTAGGGTTTGGGGTTAAAGTAAGTGTTAGGGGTTAGGTTTAAGGATCCAAGGTTAGGGTTATTTTTAGCTGTAGTGTTAGGGTTAGGGATTAGGGATCCCATTAGCATTAAGGGTCTTCCTTACTGTAGGGTTAAGGGTTAGGCTTAGAGTTAAAGGTTAAGGTTAAGGTCAGTGTTAAGATTTAGGGTGAGGGTTAACGGTTAGGGTAAAGGTTAAGCTTTAGGGTTAGGGATTAGTGATTAGGGTTTTTGGTTAGTGTTAGGGTTAGCGGTTAGGAGTTAGTGTTTTATGAAGGGGTATGGTTAAAATTAGGATTGGGATTAGAGTTAGGGTGAGGTATAGGGGTTAGGTTTAGGGGTTAGTTTTAGGGTAAAAGGATAGGATTAGGGTTACGGGTTGGGCTTAGGTTTAGGGTTAAAGTTTCCTGCTGGATTTAGGGATAGGGTTCAGGGTTAGCTTTAAGGGTTCTGTTTAGGGTTAGGTGGTAGGTTAGTGTCAGGGTTAGGTCTAGTCGTGAGGGTAAGGTTTAGGGTTAGCTTTAAGAGCTAGGGTTAGGTTTAATGGTTAGGATTAGGATTAGGGTTAAGGGTTAGGGTAAGGCTTAGGGGTTAGGGTGAAGGGTTAGGGTCAAGGGTTAGGGTTCTTGTTAGGCATAGCGTTGGGGTTAGAAGTAAGGATTACTGTGAGTGTTAGGGTTGTAGGTAGGGTTACGGTTAGGGTTAGCGGTTTAGAATTAGGTTTAGGGATTAGGTGTCACAGTGATGACTAGGAGATAGGGTTAGAATTATGGGATAGGGGTTGTTCTCAGGAAATGGGTTATGCATTAATGTTAGGATAAGAGGTTAAAGTTAGGCGCACGGTGAGGTTTACGTGTTAAGGGGAGAAATAGGAACAGGGTTGGGTGTTATGTTCAGGGTTAGGGTTATCTGTTAAAGGTATTGTTTATGCTTAGCGCACGGGCTCTGTCTGCATTAGGCGGGCGGGGGGAGTTTAGGGGGCTGGGATTGTACCCGGGAACCCACTCTATCATACTCTGGGTATGGGCCCGTGGGTTTCATGCAGGACACAGTGGTAGAGCCTCCTTTCACGCATGGCACGGGAGGATTGCAGGCTTTCTAAACTCTAAGAAAGCAAGAAGTCTGAGAATTAGATTTAGGGTTAGGATTCTGGTTAGGGTTAAGGATGAAGTTTAGTGTTAGGGTGAGGGCTTAGGGTTAGGGATTAGGGTTAGGGTTAAAGGTTACTCTTAGGTTTAACGGTTACACTTTGGTTTAGGATTGAGGTTTACGGTTAGGGTTAAGATGAGGGGTTAGGGTTTAGTACAGGGTTAGGGTTAAGTGTTAGGTTTAGGGTTGAAGATTAGGATTAGGGTTAGGATTAAAGGTTAGCGTGAGAGTTAACGCTTAGGGTTAAGGTTAAGAGTTAGGGTTTAGGGTTAGGGTTAGGGTTAGGGTTAGTTTTAGGGTTAGAGTTATGTGCTATGGTTTGTGTTAGAGGTTAGGGTTAGGTTTACTGGTCACGGTTAGAGTAACGTTTAGGGGGTAGCATTAGGGTTAGGGTTAGGGTTAAGGGATAGGATTAGGGTTAAGTGCTGGCCTTAGGGTTAGGTTTTAGTGTTAGGTTTATCATTAAGGATTAGGGTTAGAATCAGGGTTAAATGCTTGGGTGCGGGTAATGGTTAGGGTCAGGGTTAAGGTTCACATATAGCGTTAGTGTTAAGGGTTACGGGTAGGTTTAGGGTTCAGGGTTAGTGTTAGCATTAGGGCTTAAGGTTAGGATTAGGCGGTAGGTTAGATTTAGGGTTAGATCTAGGCGTTAGGGTAAGGGCTAGCGTTAGGGTTAAGAGATAGGGTTAGGTTTAATGCTTAGGATTAGGGTTAGGGTTTGGGGTTAAAGTAAGTGTTAGGGGTTAGGTTTAAGGATCCAAGGTTAGGGTTACTTTTAGCTGTAGTGTTAGGGTTAGGGATAAGGGATCCCATTAGCATTAAGGGTCTTCCTTACTGTAGGGTTAGGATTAGGCTTAGAGTTAAAGGTTAAGGTTAGGGTCAGTGTTAAGATTTAGGGTGAGGGTTAACGGTTAGGGTAAAGGTTAAGCGCTAGGGTTAGGGATTAGTGATTAGGGTTTTTGGTTAGTGTTAGGGTTAGTGGTTAGGAGTTAGTGTTTTATGAAGGGGTATGGTTAGAATTAGGATTGGGGTTAGAGTTAGGGTGAGGTATAGGGGTTAGGTTTAGGGGTTAGTTTTAGGGTAAAAGGATAGGATTAGGGTTACGGGTTGGGCTTAGGTTTAGGGTTAAAGTTTACTGCTAGGGTTAGGGATAGGGTTCAGGGTTAGCTTTAGGGGTTCTGGTTAGGGTTAGGTGTTAGGTTAGTGTCAGGGTTAGGTCTAGTCGTGAGGGTAAGGTTTAGGGTTAGCTTTAAGAGCTAGGGTTAGGTTTAATGGTTAGGATTAGGATTAGGGTTAAGGGTTAGGGTAAGGCTTAGGGGTTAGGGTCAAGGGTTAGGGTCAAGGGTTAGGGTTTTTGTTAGGCATAGCGTTGGGGTTAGAAGTAAGGGTTACTGTCAGTGTTAGGGTTGTAGGTAGGGTTACGGTTAGGGTTAGCGGTTTAGAATTAGGGTTAGGGATTAGCTGTCACAGTGATGACTAGGAGATAGGGTTAGAATTATGGGATAGGGGTTGTTCTCAGGAAATGGGTTATGCATTAACGTTAGGATAAGAGGTTAAACTTAGGCGCACGGTGAGGTTTACGTGTTAAGGGGAGAAATAGGAACAGGGTTGGGTGTTATGTTCAGGGTTAGGGTTATCTGTTAAAGGTATTGTTTATGCTTAGCGCACGGGCCCTGTCTGCATTAGGCGGGCGGGGGGAGTTTAGGGGGCTGGGATTGTACCCGGGAACCCACTCTATCATACTCTGGTTATGGGCCCGTGGGTTTCATGGAGGACATAGTGGTAGAGCCTCCTTTCACGCATGGCATGGGAGGATTGCAGGCTTTCTAAACTCTAAGAAAGCAAGAAGTCTGAGAATTAGATTTAGGGTTAGGATTATAGTTAGGGTTAAGGATGAAGTTTAGTGTTAGGGTGAGGGCTTAGGGTTAGGGGTTAGGGTTAGGGTTAAAGGTTACTCTTAGGTTTAACGGTTACACTTTGGTTTAGGGTTGAGGTTTACGGTTAGGGTTAAGATGAGGGGTTAGGGTTTGGTACAGGGTTAGGGTTAAGTGTTAGGTTTAGGGTTGAAGATTAGGATTAGGGTTAGGATTACAGGTTAGCGTGAGAGTTAACGCTTAGGGTTAAGGTTAACAGTTAGGGTTTAGGGTTAAGTTTAGGGTTAGTTTTAGGGTTAGAGTTATGTGCTATGGTTTGTGTTAGAGGTTAGGGTTAGGTTTACTGGTCACGGTTAGGGTTAGGTTTAGGGGTTAGCATTAGGGTTATGGTTAGGCTTAGGGTTAAGGGATAGGATTAGGGTTAAGTGTTCGGCTTAGGGTTAGGGTTTTGTGTTAAGGTTAGCATTAAGGATTAGGGTTAGAATCAGGGTTAAATGCTTGGGTGCGGGTAATTGTTAAGGTCAGGGATAAGGTTGACAGATAGGGTTAGTGTTAAGGGTTACGGGTAGGTTTAGGGTTCAGGGTTAGTGTTAGCATTAGGGCTTAAGGTTAGGATTAGGCGGTAGGTTAGATTTAGGGTTAGATCTAGGCGTTAGGGTAAGGGCTAGCGTTAGGGTTAAGAGATAGGGTTAGGTTTAATGCTTAGGATTAGGGTTAGGGTTTGGGGTTAAAGTAAGTGTTAGGGGTTAGGTTTAAGGATCCAAGGTTAGGGTTATTTTTAGCTGTAGTGTTAGGGTTAGGGATAAGGGATCCCATTAGCATTAAGGGTCTTCCTTACTGTAGGGTTAAGGGTTAGGCTTAGAGTTAAAGGTGAAGGTTAGGGTCAGTGTTAAGATTTAGGGTGAGGGTTAACGGTTAGGGTAAAGGTTAAGCCTTAGGGTTAGGGATTAGTGATTAGGGTTTTTGGTTAGTGTTAGGGTTAGCGGTTAGGAGTTAGTGTTTTATGAAGGGGTATGGTTAGAATTAGGATTGGGGTTAGAGTTAGGGTGAGGTATAGGGGTTAGGTTTAGGGGTTAGTTTTAGGGTAAAAGGATAGGATTAGGGTTACGGGTTGGGCTTAGGTTTAGGGTTAAAGTTTACTGCTAGGGTTAGGGATAGGGTTCAGGCTTAGCTTTAGGGGTTCTGGGTAGGGTTATGTGTTAGGTTAGTGTCAGGGTTAGGTCTAGTCGTGAGGGTAAGGTTTAGGGTTAGCTTTAAGAGCTAGGGTTAGGTTTAATGGTTAGGATTAGGATTAGGGTTAAGGGTTAGGTTAAGGCTTAGGGGTTAGGGTCAAGGGTTAGGGTTTTTGTTAGGCATAGCGTTGGGGTTAGAAGTAAGGGTTACTGTCAGTGTTAGGGTTGTAGGTAGGGTTACGGTTAGGGTTAGCGGTTTAGAATTAGGGTTAGGGATTAGGTGTTACAGTGATGACTAGGAGATAGGGTTAGAATTATGGGATAGGGGTTGTTCTCAGGAAATGGGTTATGCATTAACGTTAGGATAAGAGGTTAAAGTTAGGCGCACGGTGAGGTTTACGTGTTAAGGGGAGAAATAGGAACAGGGTTGGGTGTTATGTTCAGGGTTAGGGTTATCTGTTAAAGGTATTGTTTATGCTCAGCGCACGGGCCCTGTCTGCATTAGGCGGGCGTGGGGAGTTTAGGGGGCTGGGATTGTACCCGGGAACCCACTCTATCATACTCTGGGTATGGGCCCGTGGGTTTCATGCAGGACACAGTGGTAGAGCCTCCTTTCACGCATGGCATGGAAGGATTGCAGGCTTTCTAAACTCTAAGAAAGCAAGAAGTCTGAGAATAAGATTTAGGGTTAGGTTTATGGTTAGGGTAAAGGATGAAGTTTAGTGTTAGGGTGAGGGCTTAAGGTTAGGGCTTAGGGTTAGGGTTAAAGGTTACTCTTAGTTTTAACGGTTACACTTTGGTTTAGGGTTGAGGTTTACGGTTAGGGTTAAGATGAGGGGTTAGTGTTTGGTAGACGTTTAGGGTTAAGTGTTAGGTTTAGGGTTGAAGATTAGGATTAGGGTTAGGATTATAGGTTAGCGTGAGAGTTAACGCTTAGGGTTAAGGTTAAGAGTTAGGGTTTACGGTTAGGCTTAGGGTTCGTTTTAGGGTTAGAGTTATGTGCTATGGTTTGTGTTAGGGGTTAGGGTTAGGTTTACTGTTCATGGTTAGGGTTGGGTTTAGGGGTTAGCATTAGGGTTAGGGATTAGGTTTAGGGTAAGGGTCTAGAGTTAATGTTGGGCTTTAGGCTCGGGGCTTAGGTTCAGGGTCAGGGGTTAGCGTTCGTGGTAGGGCTTAGCTTTAGCGGTCAGTTTAAGGGCACAGGACCTGGTTAATCTACGGTGAGAGGGGTGCGGTCGGAGTCACCACGAAAGCACAACATCATTCCCTGGGCCTTGGGACAGGACCTCCATGCAGGACTCAGGCGGAGTCTCATCTCACACATGGCATGGCTGTATTGTAGGCTTGCTTCACTCTGGGAATGGAAGTAGTGTGAGAATTAGGGTTGGGGTTGGGGTTAGGGTTTTTCGTGTTAGGGGTTAGGTTTCAAGTCAGGGTTAGGTGCTAGGGATTAGTGGTTAGGGTTAGAGTTAGTGTTAGGGGTAAGGTGTTAAGTCTGGGTTAGGGGGCCAGGGTAAGGTTTAGGGTTGGAGTTAGCGTTAGGGTTAGCGGTTAGGGTTAAGGGATAGGGTTAGGATTCAGGGTGAGGGTTAGAGGGTTAACAGTTGGGGTTAGGCATAGGGGTTAGGGATAGTGTTAGGGTTAAGGGTTAGGAGCTTGGTTCAGGTTTAAGGTTAGCATTAGGGGTTGGGGTTACTGTTAACTGTAGGTCAGTGTTGGGGTTAGATCTCTAGGCATTAGGGTAAAGGTTAGGGTTAGGGTTAAGAGTTAGGGTTCTGTTTAATGGTTAGGATTGGGAATAGGGTTAAGGGTTAGGGTTAAGGTTAGGGGTTAAGACGAAGGATCAACGGTTAGGGTTACTTTTAGGCGTAGGGTTAGGGTAAGGGGTTAGGGTTAGTGTTAGTGTTGTTGGTCGGGTTAAGGTTAGGGTTGGCGTTTCAGAAGTAGGGATTAGGTGTTACGGTTATAGCTAGGAGTTAGGGTTATAATGACAGTATAGTGCTTGTTCTCAGGGTGTCATGCATTAACGTTAAGATATGGGGTTAAAGTTAGGGTTATGGTGAGGTTTACCTGTTAAGGTGAGCAGTAGGATGAGGGTTAGGTGTTATGTTGTGGGTTAGGCTTATGGGTGAGGGGTAGGGTTTATGCTAAGGGCACGGGCCCTGTATGCCCTAGGAGGCAAAGTTAGGTGTCTGGGATGGTCGCTGGGAACCCACTCTACCGCACGCAGTGTATGCGCCTCTGGGTTTCATGCAGGACACTGTGGCAGAGCCTCCTTTCACGCATGGCGTGGGAGGATTGCAGGCTTTCTAAACTCTAAGAAAGCAAGAAGTCTGAGAATTAGATTTAGGGTTAGGGTTATGGTTAGGGTTAAGGATGAAGTTTAGTGTTAGGGTGAGGGCTTAGGGTTAGGGATTAGGGTTAGGGTTAAAGGTTACTCTTAGATTTAACGGTTACACTTTGGTTTAGGGTTGAGGTTTACGGTTAGGGTTAACATGAGGGGTTAGGGTTTGGTACAGGGTTAGGGTTAAGTGTTAGGTTTAGGGTTGAAGATTAGGATTAGGGTTAGGATTAAAGGTTAGCGTGAGAGTTAACGCTTAGGGTTAAGGTTAATAGTTAGGTGTTAGGGTTAGGGTTAGGGTTAGTTTTAGGGTTAGAGTTATGTGCTAGGGTTTGTGTTAGAGGTTAGGGTTAGGTTTACTGGTCACGGTTCGGGTTACGTTTAGGGGTTAGCATTAGGGTTACGGTTAGGGTTAAGGGATAGGATTAGGGTTAAGTGTTGGGCTTAGCGTTAGGGTTTAGTGTTAGGGTTATCATTAAGGATTAGGGTTAGGGTCAGGGTTAAATGCTTGGGTGCGGGTAATGGTTAGGGTCAGGGTTAAGGTTCACGGATAGGGTTAGTGTTAAGGGTTACGGGTAGGTTTAGGGTTCAAGGTTAGTGTTAGCATTAGGGCTTAAGGTTAGGATTAGGCGGTAGGTTAGATTTATGGATAGATCTAGGCGATAGGGTAAGGGCTAGCGTTAGGGTTAAGAGATAGGTTTAGGTTGAATGCTTAGGATTAGGGTTAGGGTTTGGGGTTAAAGTAAGTGTTAGGGGTTAGGTTTAAGGATCCAAGGTTAGGGTTATTTTTAGCTGTAGTATTAGGGTTAGGGATAAGGGATCCCATTAGCATTAAGGGTCTTCCTTACTGTAGGGTTAAGGGTTAGGCTTAGAGTTAAAGGTTAATGTTAGGGTCAGTGTTAAGATTTAGGGTGAGGGTTAACGGTTAGGGTAAAGGTTAAGCGTTAGGGTTAGGGATTAGTGATTAGGGTTTTTGGTTAGTGTTATTGTTAGCGGTGAGGAGTTAGTGTTTTATGAAGGGGTATGGTTAGAATTAGGATTGGGGTTAGAGTTAGGGTGAGGTATAGGGGTTAGGTTTAGGGGTTAGTTTTAGGGTAAAAGGATAGGATTAGGCTTACGGGTTGGGCTTAGGTTTAGGGTTAAAGTTTACTGCTAGGGTTAGGGATAGGGTTCAGGGTTAGCTTTAGGGGTTCTGGTTAGGGTTAGGTGTTAGGTTAGTGTCAGGGTTAGGTCTAGTCGTGAGGGTAAGGTTTAGGGTTAGCTTTAAGATCTAGGGTTACGTTTAATGGTTAGGATTAGGATTAGGGTTAAGGGTTAGGGTAAGGCTTAGGGGTTAGGGTGAAGGGTTAGGGTCAAGGGTTAGGGTTTTTGTTAGGCATAGCGTTGGGGTTAGAAGTAAGGGTTACTGTCAGTGTTAGCGTTGTAGGTAGCGTTACGGTTAGGGTTAGTGGTTTAGAATTAGGGTTAGGGATTAGGTGTCACAGTGATGACTAGGAGATAGGGTTAGAATTATGGGATAGGGGTTGTTCTCAGGAAATGGGTTATGCATTCACGTTAGAATAAGAGGTTAAAGTTAGGCGCACGGTGAGGTTTACGTGTTAAGGGGAGAAATAGGAACAGGGCTGGGTGTTATGTTCAGGGTTTGGGTTTTCTGTTAAAGGTATTGTTTATGCTTAGCGCACGGGCCCTGTCTGCATTAGGCGGGCGGGGGGAGTTTAGGGGGCTGGGATTGTACCCGGGAACCCACTCTATCATACTCTGGGTATGGGCCCGTGGGTTTCATGCAGGACACAGTGGTAGAGCCTCCTTTCACGCATGGCATGGGAGGATTGCAGGCTTTCTAAACTCTAAGAAAGCAAGAAGTCTGAGAATTAGATTTAGGGTTAGGATTCTGGTTAGGGTTAAGGATGAAGTTTAGTGTTTGGGTGAGGGCTTAGGGTTAGGGATTAGGGTTAGGGTTAAAGGTTACTCTTAGTTTTAACGGTTACACTTTGGTTTAGGGTTGAGGTTTACGGGTAGGGTTAAGATGAGGGGTTAGGGTTTGGTACAGGGTTAGGGTTAAGTGTTAGGTTTAGGGTTGAAGATTAGAATTAGGGTTAGGATTAAAGGTTAGCGTGAGAGTTAACGCTTAGGGTTTAGGTTAAGAGTTAGGGTTTAGGGTTAGGGTTAGGGTTAGGGTTAGTTTTAGGGTTAGAGTTATGTGCTATGGTTTGTGTTAGAGGTTAGGGTTAGGTTTACTGGTCACGGTTAGGGTTACTTTTAGGGGGTAGCATTAGGGTTAGGGTTAGGGTTAAGGGATAGGATTAGGGTTAAGTGTTGGGCTTAGGGTTAGGGTTTAGTGTTAAGTTTATCATTAAGGATTAGGGTTAGAGTAAGGGTTAAATGCTTGGGTGCGGGTAATGGTTAGGGTCAGGGTTTAGCTTCACGAATTGGGTTAGTGTTAAGGGTTACGGGTAGGTTTAGGGTTCAGGGTTAGTGTTAGCATTAGGGATTAAGGTTAGGATTAGGCGGTAGGTTAGATTTAGGGTTAGATCTAGGCGTTAGGGTAAGGGCTAGCGTTAGGGTTAAGAGATAGGGTTAGGTTTAATGCTTAGGATTAGGGTTATGGTTTGGGGTTAAAGTAAGTGTTAGGGGTTAGGTTTAAGGATCCAAGGTTAGGGTTATTTTTAGCTGTAGTGTTAGGGTTAGGGATAAGGGATCCCATTAGCATTAAGGGTCATCCTTACTGTAGGTTTAAGGGTTAGGCTTAGAGTTAAAGGTTAAGGTTAGGGTCAGTGTTAAGATTTAGGGTGAGGGTTAACGGTTAGGGTAAAGGTTAAGCATTAGGGTTAGGGATTAGTGATTAGGGTTTTTGGTTAGTGTTAGGGTTAGCGGTTAGGAGTTAGTGTTTTATGAAGGGGTATGGTTAGAATTAGGATTGGGGTTAGAGTTAGGGTGAGGTATAGGGGTTAGGTTTAGGGGTTAGTTTTAGGGTAAAAGGATAGGATTACGGTTACGGGTAGGGCATAGGTTTAGGGTTAAAGTTTACTGCTAGGGTTAGGGATAGGGTTCAAGGTTAGCTTTAGGGGTTCTGGTTAGCGTTAGGTGTTAGGTTAGTGTCAGGGATAGGACTAGTCGTGAGGGTAAGGTTTAGGGTTAGCCTTAAGAGCTAGGGTTAGGTTTAATGGTTAGGATTAGGATTAGGGTTAAGGGTTAGGGTAAGGCTTAGGGGTTAGGGTGAAGGGTTAGGGTCAAGGGTTAGGGTTTTTGTTAGGCATAGCGTTGGGGTTAGAAGTAAGGGTTACTGTCAGTGTTAGGGTTGTAGGTAGGGTTACGGTTAGGGTTAGCGGTTTAGAATTAGGGTTAGGGATTAGGTGTCACAGTGATGACTAGGAGATAGGGTTAGAATTATGGGATAGGGGTTGTTCTCAGGAAATGGGTTATGCATTAACGTTAGGATAAGAGGTTAAAGTTAGGCGCACGGTGAGGTTTACATGTTAGTGGGAGAAATAGGAACAGGGTTGGGTGTTATGTTCAGGGTTAGGGTTATCTGTTAAAGGTATTGTTTATGCTTAGCGCACGGGCCCTGTCTGCATTAGGCGGGCGGGGGGAGTTTAGGGGGCAGGGATTGTACCCGGGAACCCACTCTATCATACTCTGGGTATGGGCCCGTGGGTTTCATGCAGGACACAGTGGTAGAGCCTCCTTTCACGCATGGCATGGGAGGATTGCAGGCTTTCCAAATTCTAAGAAAGCAAGAAGTCTGAGAATTAGATTTAGGGTTAGGAGTATGGTTAGGGTTAAGGATGAAGTTTAGTGTTAGGGTGAGGGCTTAGGGTTAGGGAATAGGGTTAGGGTTAAAGGTTACTCTTAGGTTTAACGGTTACACTTTGGTTTAGGGTTGAGGTTTACGGTTAGGGTTAAGATGAGGGGTTAGGGTTTGGTACAGGGTTAGGGTTAAGTGTTAGGTTTAGGGTTGAAGATTAGGATTAGGGTTAGGATTAAAGGTTAGCGTGAGAGTTAACGCTTAGGGTTAAGGTTAAGATTTAGGGTTTACGGTTAAGGTTAGGGTTAGTTTTAGGGTTAGAGTTATGTGCTATGGTTTGTGTTAGAGGTTAGGGTTAGGTTTACTGGTCACGGTTAGGGTTACGTTTAGGGGTTAGCATTAGGGTTAGGGTTAGGGTTAGGGTTAAGGGATAGGATTAGGGTTAAGTGTTGGACTTAGGGTTAGGGTTTAGTGTTAGGGTTAGCATTAAGGATTTGGGTTAGGGTCAGGGTTAAATGCTTGGGTGCAGGTAATGGTTAGGGTCAGGGTTAAGGTTCACGGATAGGGTTAGTGTTAAGGGTTACGGGTAGGTTTAGGGTTCAGGGTTAGTGTTAGCATTAGGGCTTAAGGTTAGGATTAGGCGGTAGGTTAGATTTAGGGTTAGATCTAGGCGTTAGGGTAAGGGCTAGCGTTAGGTTTAAGAGATAGGGTTAGGTTGAATGCTTAGGATTAGGGTTAGGGTTTGGGGTTAAAGTAAGTGTTAGGGGTTAGGTTTAAGGATCCAAGGTTAGGGTTATTTTTAGCTGTAGTGTTAGGGTTATGGATAAGGGATCCCATTAGCATTAAGGGTCTTCCTTACTGTAGGCTTAAGGGTTAGGCTTAGAGTTAAAGGTTAAGGTTAGGGTCAGTGTTAAGATTTAGGGTGAGGGTTAACGGTTAGGGTAAAGGATAAGCGTTAGGGTTAGGGACTAGTGATTAGGGTTTTTGGTTAGTGTTAGGGTTAGCAGTTAGGAGTTAGTGTTTTATGAAGGGGTATGGTTAGAATTAGGATTGGGGTTAGAGTTAGGGTGAGGTATAGGGGTTAGGTTTAGGGGTTAGTTTTAGGGTAAAAGGATAGGAGTAGGGTTACGGGTTTGGCTTAGGTTTAGGGTTAAAGTTTACTGCTGGTGTTAGGGACAGGGTTCAGGGTTATCTTTAGGGGTTCTCGTTAGGGTTAAACGCTGAACACCTGCAAATAATTTTCAACGTATTGGTTAATTGAAAAGCTCTGCGGCATACTTCTTGGAACAAGCCTGTTACCTGTTCCCACGGAAAGAGGAGTATATAGAACCATGGTGGATTTCCAGCTGATGAAGTAAAGGATTATTAAAGGAACGGGATGACCATGGGGATCATCGTCAATTCTCTGAAACAGAATCCGCCCTTTTCACCTGCCAAACATATGCCCACTTCTCCTCTCTAGGGATAATAAAAACTAACCAGCGAACTGACAGAGGGCCTGACCCCCCCATCCACATCGACCACACACACAAAAAAACCGTACCCTCCAGCTACTAATTATAATGCTAACTTGCAAAATTTCGCTGCATTTTAAAACAATGGAAAAATGGTGCTGGGATGATACTTAGAAGAATGGCTTCTTGTCTGTCTCCACTAACAAAAATAGGCAACACCAAGTCAGCTACTCCTCAGCATAGTTATGTCCGTCGCAGCCTTCTTGGGTTTCAGGAGGCACATACAAACGTTAGCAAAATTATGGTGAAACGCTGAAAACCTGCCAATAATTTTCAACGTACTGGCTAATTTGAAAACTCTCCAGCATACTTCTTGGAACAAGCCAGGTACCTGTGCTCACGCATAGAGGAGTATATAGAAACATGGTGGAATCCCAGCTGATGAAGCAAAGGATTCTTAAAGGAATAAGATGACCATGCGGATCCTGTTTAATTCTCTGAAACAGAATCCGCACTTTTCACCTGCCAAACACATGCCCACTTCTCCTCTCTGGGGATAATAAAAACAAACCAGTGAATTGACAGATGGCCTGACCAACCCCTCCACACTGACCCCACAAAAAAAAAAAAAAGTATTCTCCAGCTACTAATTATAATGTTAAATTTCAAAATTTCCCTTCATTTTTAAACAATGGAAAAATGATGGTGGGATGATACTTAGAAGAATGGCTTCCAGTCAGTCTCCACTAACAAAAATAGGCAACACCAAGTGAGCTACTCCTCAGCATACTTATGTCCGTGGCAGCCATATTGGGTTTCAGGAGACACATACAAACGTTATAAGAATTATGGTGAAACGCTGAAAACCTGCAAATAATTTTCAACGTACTGCTTAATTGAAAAGCTCTGCGGCATACTTCTTAGAACAAGCCAGTTACCTGTGCCCACACATAGAGGAGTATATAGAACCATGGTGGATTCCCAGGTGATGAAGCAAAAGTTTCCTAAAGGAACGGGATGAGCATGCGGATCCTGTTTCATTCTCTGAAACAGAATCCGAACTTTTCACCTGCCAAACACATGTCCACTTCTCCTCTCTGGGGATAATAAAAACTAACCAGCGAACTGACAGAGGGCCTGACCCCCCCATCCACATCGACCACACAAAAAAAAGAAAAACGTACCCTCCAGCTACTAATTATAATGCTAACTTGCAAAATTTCCCTGCATTTTAAAACAATGGAAAAATGGTGGTGGGATGATACTTAGAAGAATGGCTTCTTGTCTGTCTCCACTAACAAAAATAGGCAACACCAAGTAAGCTACTCCTCAGCATAGTTATGTCCGTCGCAGCCTTCTTGGGTTTCAGGAGGCACAAACAAACGTTATCACAATTATGGTGAAACGCTGAACACCTGCAAATAATTTTCAACGTAGTGGTTAATTGAAAAGCTCTGCGGCATACTTCTTGGAACAAGCCACTTACCTGTTCCCACGCAAAGAGGAGTATATAGAACCATGGTGGATTTCCAGCTGATGAAGTAAAGGATTATTAAAGAACGGGATGACCATGGGGATCATCGTTAATTCTCTGAAACAGAATCCGCCCTTTTCACCTGCCAAACACATGCCCACTTCACCTCTCTGGGGATAATAAAAACTAACCAGCGAACTGACAGAGGGCCTGACCCCCCCATCCACATCGACCACACACACAAAAAAAAAACCGTACCCTCCAGCTACTAATTATAATGCTAACTTGCAAAATTTCCCTCCTTTTTAAAACAATGGAAAAATGGTGGTGGGATGATACTTAGAAGAATGGCTTCTTGTCCGTCTCCACTAACAAAAATAGGCAACACCAAGTCAGCTACTCCTCAGCATAGTTATGTCCGTCGCCGCCTTCTTGGGTTTCAGGAGGCACAAACAAACGTTATCACAATTATGGTGAAACGCTGAACACCTGCAAATAATTTTCAACGTAGTGGTAATAGAAAAGCTCAGCGGCATACTTCTTGGAACAAGCCAGGTACCTGTGCCCATGCATAGAGGAGTATATAGAAACATGGTGGAATCCCAGCTCATGAAGCAAAGGATTCTTAAAGGAATGAGATGACCATGCAGATCCTGTTTAATTCTCTGAAACAGAATCCGCACTTTTCACCTGCCAAACACATGCCCACTTCTCCTCTCTGGGGATAATAAAAACAAACCAGTGAATTGACAGATGGCCTGACCAACCCATCCACACTGACCCCACAAAAAAAAAAAAGTACCCTCCAGCTACTAATTATAATGATAACTTGCAAAATTTCCCTGCATTTTTAAACAATAGAAAAATGACGGTGGGATGATACTTAGAAGAATGGCTTCCAGTCAGTCTCCACTAACAAAAATAGGCAACACGAAGTCAGCTACGCCTCAGCATACTTATGTCCGTGGCAGCCATATTGGGTTTCAGGAGACACATACAAACGTTATAAGAATTATGGTGAAACGCTGAAAACCTGCAAATGATTTTCAACGTACTGCTTAATTGAAAAGCTCTGCGGCATACTTCTTGGAACAAGCTAGTTACCTGTGCCCACACATAGAGGAGTATATAGAACCATGGTGGATTCCCACCTGATGAAGCAAATTTTTTAAAGGAACGGGAGGAGCATGCGGATCCTGTATCGTTTTCTGAAACAGAATCCGCACTTTTCACCTGCCAAACACATGCCCACTACTCTTCTCTGGGGATAATAAAAACAAACCAGCGATCTGACAGAGGGCCTGAACACCCATCCTGACCGAACCCACAAAAAAAAAAAGGACCCTCAAGCTACTAATTATAATGCCAATTGGCAAAATTTCCCTGCATTTTTAAACAATGGAGAAATGATGGTGGGATGATACTTAGAAGAATGGCTTCTTGTCAGTCTCCACTGACAAAAATAGGCAACACCAAGTCAGCTACGCCTCAGCATAGTTATGTCCGTAGCAGCCATATTTGGTTTCAGTAGGCACATACACACGTTATCACAATTATGGTGAAACGCTGAAAACCTGCAAAGGATTTTCAACATACTAGTTAATTGAAAAGCTCTGAGGCATACTTCTTGGAACAAGCCAGTTTTCTGTGCCCATGCAAAGAGAAGTATATAGAACCATGGTGGATTCCCAGCTCATGAAGCAAAGGATTCTTAAAGGAACTGGATTACCATGCGGATCCTGTTTAATTCTCTGAAACAGATCCGCAGTTTTCACCTGCAATACTAATACCCACTTCCCCTCTCTGGGGATAATAAAAACAAACCAGCGAACTGACAGAGGGCCTTACCAACCCATCCACACTGACCCCACAAAAAAAGAAAATAGTACCCTCCAGCTACTAATTATAATGCTAACTTGCAAAATTTCCCTACATTATTAAACATTGGAAAAATGATGGTGGGATGATACTTAGAAGAATGGCTTCTTTTCAGTCTCCACTAACAAAAATAGGCAACACGAAGTCAGCTACGCCTCAGCATACCTATGTCCTTGGCAGCCATATTGGGTTTCAGGAGACACATACAAACTTTATAAGAATTATGGTGAAACGCTGAAAACCTGCAAATAATTTTCAACGTAGTGGTTAATTGAAAAGCTCTGCGGCATACTTCTTGGAACAAGCCAGTTACCTATGCCCACACATAGAGGAGTATATAGAACCATGGTGGATTCCCAGCTGATGAAGCGAAAGTTTCCTAAAGGAACGGGAGGAGCATGCGGATCCTGTTTCATTCTCTGAAACAGAATCCGAACTTTTCACCTTACAAACACATGCCTACTTCTCCTTTCTGGGGATAATAAAAACAAACCAGCCAACTGACAGAGGGCCTGACCAACACACCCACACCGATCACACAGAAAACAAAAAAAAAAAAAAACACCGAAGCCTCCAGCTACTAATTAGAATGCTAACTTGCAAAATTTTCCTGCATTTTTAAACAATGGAAAAATGATGGTGAGATGATACTTAGAAGAATGGCTTCTTGTCAGTCTCCACTAACAAAAATAGGCAAAACCAAGTCAGCTACGCCTCAGCATAGTTATGTCCGTCGCAGCCTTCTTGGGTTTCAGGAGGCACAAACAAACGTTATCACAATTATGGTGAAACGCTGAACACCTGCAAATAATTTTCAACGTAGTGGTTAATTGAAAAGCTCTGCGGCATACTTCTTGGAACAAGCCAGTTACCTGTTCCCACGCAAAGAGGAGTATATAGAACCATGGTGGATTTCCAGCTGATGAAGTAAAGGATTATTAAAGGAACGGGAGGACCATGGGGATCATCGTTAATTCTGTGAAACAGAATCCGCCCTTTTCACCTGCCAAACACATGCCCACTTCTCCTCTCTGGGGATAATAAAAACTAACCAGCGAACTGACAGAGGGCCTGACCTCCCATCCACATCGACCACACACACAAAAAAAATCCGTACCCTCCAGCTACTAGTTATAATGCTAACTTGCAAAATTTCCCTGCATTTTAAAACAATGGTAAAATGGTGGTGGGATGATACTTAGAAGAATGGCTTCTTGTCTGTCTCCACTAACAAAAATAGGCAACACCAAGTCAGCTACTCCTCAGCATAGTTATGTCTGTCGCAGCCCTCTTGGGTTTCAGGAGGCATATACAAACGTTATCAAAATTATGGTGAAACGCTGAAAACCTGCAAATAATTTTCAACGTACTGGTTAATTTGAAAACTCTCCAGCATACTTCTTGGAACAAGCCAGATACCTGTGCCGACGCATAGAGGCGTATATAGAAACATGGTGGAATCTCAGCTAATGAAGCAAAGGATTCTTAAAGGAATGAGATGACCATGCGGATCCTGTTTAATTCTCTGAAACAGAATCCGCACTTTTCACCTGCCAAACACATGCCCACTACTCTTCTCTGGGGATAATAAAAACAAACCAGCGATCTGACAGAGGGCCTGAACACCCATCCTGACCGACCCCACAAAAAAAAAAAAGTACCCTGCAGCTACTAATTATAATGCCAATTTGCAAAATTTACCTAAATTTTTAAACAATGGAGAAATGATGGTGGGATGATACTTAGAAGAATGGCTTCTTGTTAGTCTCCACTGACAAAAATAGGCAACACCAAGTCAGCTACACCTCGGCATAGTTATGTCCGTAGCAGCCATATTTGGTTTCAGTAGGCACATACACACGTTATCACAATTATGGTGAAACGCTGAAAACCTGCAAAGGATTTTCAACATACTGGTTAATTGAAAAGCTCTGAGGCATATTTCTTGGAACAAGCCAGTTTCCTGTGCCCATGCATAGACAAGTATATAGAACCATGGTGGATTTCCAGCTGATGAAGTAAAGGATTATTAAAGGAACGGGATGACCATGGGGATCATCGTTAATACTCTGAAACAGAATCCGTCCTTTTCAGCTGCCAAAC
The DNA here is from genome assembly GCF_041146395.1 of Eulemur rufifrons. Taxonomy (NCBI): domain Eukaryota; kingdom Metazoa; phylum Chordata; class Mammalia; order Primates; family Lemuridae; genus Eulemur; species Eulemur rufifrons. The sequence goes on along the minus strand of NW_027182874.1, from coordinate 69,046 downwards.
ACATGCCCACTTCTCCTCTCTGGGGATAATAAAAACTAACCAGCGAACTGACAGAGGGCCTGACCCCCCCATCCACATCGACCACACAGAAAAAAAAAAACCGTACCCTCCAGCTACTAATTATAATGCTAACTTGCAAAATTTCCCTGCATTTTAAACCAATGGAAAAATGGTGGTGGGATCAGACTTAGAAGAATGGCTTCTTGTCAGTCTCCACGAACAAAAACAGGCAACACCAAGTCAGCTACTCCTCAGCATAGTTATGTCCGTCGCAGCCTTCTTGGGTTTCAGGAGGCACAAACAAATGTTATCACAATTATGGTGAAACGCTGAACACCTGCAAATAATTTTCAACGTAGTGGTTAATTGAAAAGCTCTGCGGCATACTTCTTGGAACAAGCCAGTTACCTGATCCCAAGCAAAGAGGAGTATATAGAACCATGGTGGATTTCCAGCTGATGAAGTAAAGGATTATTAACGTCACGGGATGACCATGGGGATCATCGTTAATTCTCTGAAACAGAATCCGCCCTTTTCACCTGCCAAACACATGCCCACTTCTCCTCTCTGGGGATAATAAAAACTAACCAGCGAACTGACAGAGGGCCTGACCCCCCCATCCACATCGACCGCACAAAAAAAAAAACCGTACCCTCCAGCTACTAATTATAATGCGAACTTGCAAATTTCCCTGCATTTTAAAACAATGGAAAAATGATGGTGGGATGATACTTAGAAGAATGGCTTCTTGTCTGTCTCCACTAACAAAAATAGGCAACACCAAGTCAGCTACTCCTCAGCATAGTTATGTCCGTCGCAGCCTTCTTGCGTTTCAGGAGTCACATACAAACGTTAGCAAAATTATGGTGAAACGATGAAAACATGCAAATAATTTTCAACGTACTGGTTAATTTGAAAACTCTCCAGCATACTTCTTGGAACGAGCCAGGTACCTGTGCCCACGCATAGAGGAGTATATAGAAACATGGTGGATTCCCAGCTGATGAAGCAAAGGATTCTTAAAGGAATGAGATGACCATGCGGATCCTCTTTAATTCTCTGAAACAGAATCCGCAATTTTCACCTGCCAAACACATGCCCACTGCTCTTCTCTGGGGATAATAAAAACAAACCAGCGATATGACAGAGGGCCTGAACACCCATCCTAACTGACCCCACAAAAAAAAAAGTACCCTCCAGCTACTAATTATAATGCCAATTTGCAAAATTTCCCTGCATTTTTAAACAATGGAGAAATGATGGTGGGATGATACTTAGAAGAATGGCTTCTTGTCAGTCTCCACTGACAAAAATAGGCAACACCAAGTCAGCTACGCCTCAGCATAGTTATGTCCGTAGCAGCCATATTTGGTTTCAGTAGGCACATACACACGTTATCTCAATTATGGTGAAACGCTGAAAACCTGCAAAGGATTTTCAACATACTGGTTAATTGAAAAGCTCTGAGGCATACTTCTTGGAACAAGCCAGTGTCCTGTGCCCACGCATGGAGAAGTATATAGAACCATGGTGGATTTCCAGCTCATGAAGCAAAGGATTCTTAAAGGAAAGGGATTACCATGCGGATCCTGTTTAATTCTCTGAAACAGATCCGCAGTTTTCACCTGCCATACTAATACCCACTTCTCCTCTCTGGGGATAATAAAAACAAACCGGCGAACTTACAGAGGGCCTGACGAACACATCCACAGAGACCCCATAGGAAACAAAAAAAACAAAAAACACCGTAGCCTCCAGCTACTAATTATAATGCTAACTTGCAAAATTTTCTTGCATTTTTAAACAACGGAAAAATGGTGGTGGGATGATACTTAGAAGAATGGCTTCTTGTCAGTCTCCACTAACAAAAATAGGCAACACCAAGTCAGCTACTCCTCAGCATAGTTATGTCCGTCGCAGCCTTCTTGGGTTTCAGGAGGCACAAACAAACGTTATCACAATTATGGTGAAACGCTGAACACCTGCAAATAATTTTCACCGTAGGGGTTAATTGAAAAGCTCTGCGGCATACTTCTTGGAACAAGCCAGTTACCGGTTCCCACGCAAATGGGAGTATATAGAACCATGGTGGATTTCCAGCTGATGAAGTAAAGGATTATTAAAGGAACGGGATGACCATGGGGATCATCGTTAATTCTCTGAAACAGAATCCGCCCTTTTCACCTGCCAAACACATGCCCACTTCTCCTCTCTGGGGATAATAAAAACTAACCATCGAACTGACAGAGGGCCTGACCCCCCCATCCACATCGACCACACACAAAAAAAAAAAACCGTACCCTCCAGCTACTAATTATAATGCTAACTTGCAAAATTTCCCTGCATTTTAAAACAATGGAAAAATGGTGGTGGGATGATACTTAGAAGAATGGCTTCTTGTCAGTCTCCACTAACAAAACTAGGCAACACCAAGTCAGCTACGCCTCAGCATAGTTATGTCCTTCGCAGCCTTCTTGGGTTTCAGGAGGCACATAAAAACGTTATCAAAATTATGGTGAAACGCTGAAAACCTGCAAATAATTTTCAAGGTACTGGTTAATTTGAAAACTCTCCAGCATACTTCTTGGAACAAGCCAGGTACCTGTGCCCACGCATAGAGGAGTATATAGAAACATGGTGGAATCCCAACTGATGAAGCAAAGGATTCTTAAAGGAATGAGATGACCATGCGGATCCTGTTTAATTCTCTGAAACAGAATCCGCACTTTTCACCTGCCAAACACATGCCCACTACTCTTCTCTGGGGATAATAAAAACAAACCAGCGATCTGACAGAGGGCCTGAACACCCATCCTGACCGGCCCCACAAAAAAAAAAGTACCCTCCAGCTACTAATTATAATGCCAATTTGCAAAATTTCCCTGCATTTTTAAACAAAGGACAAATGATGGTGGGATGATACTTAGAAGAATGGCTTCTTGTCAGTCTCCACTAACAAAAATAGGCAACACCAAGTCAGCTACGCCTCAGCATACTTATGTCCGTCGCAGCCTTCTTGGGTTTCAGGAGGCACAAACAAACGTTATCACAATTATGGTGAAACGCTGAACACCTGCAACTAATTTTCAACGTAGTGGTTAATTGAAAAGCTCTGCGGCATACTTCTTGGAACAAGCCAGTTACCTGTTCCCACGCAAAGAGGAGTATAGAGAACCATGGTGGATTTCCAGCTGATGAAGTAAAGGATTATTAAAGGAACGGGATGACCATGGGGATCATCGTTAATTCTCTGAAACAGAATCCGCCCTTTTCACCTGCCAAACACATGCCCACTTCTCCTCTCTGGGGATAATAAAAACTAACCAGCGAACTGACAGAGGGCCTGACCCCACCATCCACATCGACCACACAAAAAAATAAGCCGTACCCTCCAGCTACTAATTATAATGCTAACTTGCAAAATTTCCCTGCATTTTAAAACAATGGAAAAATGATGGTGGTATGATACTTAGAAGAATGGCTTCTTGTCAGTCTCCACTAACAAAAATAGGCAACACCAAGTCAGCTACTCCTCAGCATAGTTATGTCCGTCGCAGCCTTCTTGGGTTTCAGGAGGCACAAACAAACGTTATCACCATTATGGTGAAACGCTGAACACCTGCAAATAATTTTCAACGTAGTGGTTAATTGAAAAGCTCTGCGGCATACTTCTTGGAACAATCCAGTTACCTGTTCCCACGCAAAGAGGAGTATATAGAACCATGGTGGATTTCCAGCTGATGAAGTAAAGCATTATTAAAGGAACGGGATGACCATGGGGATCATCGTTAATTCTCTGAAACAGAATCCGCCCTTTTCACCTGCCAAACACATGCCCACTTCTCCTCTCTGGAGATAATAAAAACTGACCAGCGAACTGACAGAGGGCCTGACCCCCCCCCATCCACATCGACCACACACACAAAAAAAACGATACCCTCCAGCTACTAATTATAATGCTAACTTGCAAGATTTCCCTGCATTTTAAAACAATGGAAAAATGGTGGTGGGATGATACTTAGAAGAATGGCTTCTTGACAGTCTCCACTAACAAAAAATAGGCAACACCAAGTCAGCTATGCCTCAGCATAGTTATGTCCGACGCAGCCTTCTTGGGTTTCAGGGGGCACAAACACACGTTATCACAATTATGGTGAAACGCTGAACACCTGCAAGTAATTTTCAACGTAGTGGTTAATGGAAAAGCTCTGTGGCATACTTCTTGGAACAAGCCAGTTACCTGTTCCCACACAAAGAGGAGTATAGAGAACCATGGTGGATTTCCAGCTGATGAAGTAAAGGATTATTTTTTTTTTTTTTTTTTTTGAGACAGAGTCTCACTCTGTTGCCCAGGCTAGAGTGAGTGCCGTGGCATCAGCCTAGCTCACAGCAACCTCAAACTCCTGAGCTCAGGCGATCCTCCTGTCTCAGCCTCCCGAGTAGCTGGGACTACAGGCATGCGCCACCATGCCCGGCTAATTTTTTCTATATATATTTTTAGCTGTCCATATAATTTCTTTCTATTTTTAGTAGAGGTGGGGTCTCGCTCTTGCTCAGGCTGGTCTCGAACTCCTGAGCTCAAACGATCCGCCCACCTCGGCCTCCCAGAGAGCTAGGATTACAGGCGTGAGCCAACGCGCCCGGCCGAAGTAAAGGATTATTAAAGGAACGGGATGACCATGGGGATCATCGTTAATTCTCTGAAACAGAATCCGCCCTTTTCACCTGCCAAACACATGCCCACTACTCTTCTCTGGGGATAATAAAAACTAACCAGCAAACTGACAGAGGGCCTGACCCCCCCCCATCCACATCGACCACACACACAAAAAAAAAACCGTACCCTCCAGCTACTAATTATAATGCTAACTTGCAAAATTTCCCTGCATTTTAAAACAATGGAAAAATGGTGGTGGGATCATACTTAGAAGAATGGCTTCTTGTCTGTCTCCACTAACAAAAATAGGCCACACCAAGTCAGCTACTCCTCAGCATATTTATGTCCGTCGCAGCCTGCTTGGGTTTCAGGAGGGATATACAAACGTTATCAAAATTATGGTGAAACGCTGAAAACCTGCAAATTATTTTCAAGGTACTGGTTAATTTGAAAACTCTCCAGCATAATTCTTGGAACAAGCCAGGTACCTGTGCCCACGCATAGAGGAGTATATAGAATCATGGTGCAATCCCAGCTCATGAAGCAAAGGATTCTTAAAGGAACGGGATTACCATGCGGATCCTGTTTAATTCTCTGAAACAGATCCGCAGTTTTCCCCGGCCATACTAATACCCACTTCTCCTCTCTGGGGATAATAAAAACCAACCGGGGAACTGACAGAGGGGCTGACCAACACATCCACACGGACTCCACAGGAAAAAAAAAAAAAAAAAACACCGTAGCCTCCAGCTACTAATTATAATGCTAACTTGCAAAATTTTCCTGCATTTTTAAACAACGGAAAAATGATGGTGAGATGATACTTACAAGAATGGATTCTTGTCAGTCTCCACTAACAAAAATAGGCAAAACCAAGTCAGCTTCGCCTCAGCATAGTTATGTCTGTCACAGCCTTCTTGTGTTTCAGGAGGCACAAACAAACGTTATCACAATTATGGTGAAACGCTATACACCTGCAAATAATTTTCAACGTACTGGTTAATTGAAAAGCTCTGCGGCATACTTCTTGGAACAAGCCAGTTACCTGTTCCGACGCAAACAGGAGTATATAGAACCATGGTGGATTTCCAGCTGATGAAGTAAAGGATTATTAAAGGAACGGGATGACCATGGGGATCATCGTTAATTCTCTGAAACAGAATCCGCCCTTTTCACCTGCCAAACACATGCCCACTTCTCCTCTCTGGGGATAATAAAAACTAACCAGCGAACTGACAGGGGGCCTGACCCCCACCATCCACATCGACCACACACAAAAAAAAAACCGTACCCTCCAGCTACTAATTATAATGCTAACTTACAAAATTTCCCTGCATTTTAAAACAGTGGAAAAATGGTGGTGGGATCATACTTAGAAGAATGGCTTCTTGTCTGTCTCCACTAACAAAAATAGGCAACACCAAGTCAGCTACTCCTCAGCATACTTATGTCCGTCGCAGCCTTCTTGGGTTTCAGGAGGGACATACAAACGTTATCAAAATTATGGTAAAACGCTGAAAACCTGCAAATAATTTTCAACGTACTGGTTAATTTGAAAACTCTCCAGCATAATTCTTGGAACAAGCCAAGTACCTGTGCCCACGCATAGAGGAGTATATAGAAACATGGTGGAATCCTAGCTGATGAAGCAAAGGATTCTTAAAGGAATGAGATGACCATGCGGATCCTGTTTAATGCTCTGAAACAGAATCCGCACTTTTCACCTGCCAAACACATGCCCACTACTCTTCTCTGGGGATAATAAAAACAAACCAGCGATCTGACAGAGGGCCTGAACACCCATCCTGACCGACCCCACAAAACAAAAAAGTACCCTCCAGCTACTAATTATAATGCCAATTTGCAAAATTTCCCTGCATTTTTAAACAACGGAGAAATGATGGTGGGATTGTACTTAGAAGAATGGCTTCTTGTCAGTCTCCACTGACAAAAATAGGCAACACCAAGTCAGCTACGCCTCAGCATAGTTATGTCCGTAGCAGCCATATTTGGTTTCAGTAGGCACATACACACGTTATCACAATTATGGTGAAACGCTGAAAACCTGCAAAGGATTGTCAACATACTGGTTAATTGAAAAGCTCGGAGGCATACTTCTTGGAACTAGCCAGTTTCCTGTGCCCACGCATAGACAAGTATATAGAACCATGGTGGATTCCCAGTTCATGAAGCAAAGGATTCTTAAAGGAACGGGATTACCATGCGGATCCTGTTTAATTCTCTGAAACAGATCGGCAGTTTTCACCTGCCATACTAATACCCACTTCTCCTCTCTGGGGATAATAAAAACCAACCGGGGAACTGACAGAGGGCCTGACCAACACATCCACACCGATCCCACAGGAAAAAAAAAAAAAAAAAAACACCGTAGCCTCCAGCTACTAATTATAATGCTAACTTGCAAAATTTTCCAGCGTTTTTAAACAATGGAAAAATGATGGTGAGATGATACTTACAAGAATGGATTCTTGTCAGTCTCCACTAACAAAAATAGGCAAAACCAAGTCAGCTATGCCTCAGCATAGTAATGTCCGTCGCAGCCTTCTTGGGTTTCAGGAGGCACAAACAAAAGTTGTCACAATTATGGTGAAACGCTGAACACCTGCAAATAATTTTCAACGTACTGGTTAATTGAAAAGCTCTGCGGCATACTTCTTGCAACAAGCCAGTTACCTGTTCCCACGCAAAGAGGAGTATATAGAACCATGGTGGATTTCTAGCTGATGAAGTAAAGGATTATTAAAGGAACGGGTGACCATGGGGATCATCGTTAATTCTCTGAAACAGAATCCGCCCTTTTCACCTGCCAAACACATGCCCACTTCTCCTCTCTGGGGATAATAAAAACTAACCAGTGAACTGACAGACGGCCTGACCCCCCCATCCACATTGATCACACACACAAAAAAAAACCGTACCCTCCAGCTACTAAATATAATGCTAACTTGCAAAATTTCCCTGCATTTTAAAACAATGGAAAAATGGTGGTTGGATCATACTTAGAAGAATGGCTTCTTGTCTGTCTCCACTAACAAAAATAGGCAACACCAAGTCAGCTACTCCTCAGCATAGTTATGTCTGTCGCAGCCTTCTTGGGTTTCAAGAGGGACATACAAACGTTATCAAAATTATGGTGAAACGCTGAAAACCTGCAAATAATTTTCAACGTAGTGGTTAATTGAAAAGCTCTGCGACATACTTCTTGGAATAAGCCAGTTACCTGTTCGCACGCAAAGAGGAGTATATAGAAACATGGTGGAATCCCTGCTGATGAAGCAAAGGATTCTTAAAGGAATCAGATGACCATGCGTATCCTGTTTAAGTCTCTGAAACAGAATCCGCACTTTTCACCTGCCAAACACATGCCCACTACTCTTATCTGGGGATAATAAAAACAAACCAGCGGTCTGACAGAGGGCCTGAACACCCATCCTGACCAACCCCACAAACAAAAAAGTACCCTCCAGCTACTAATTATAATTCCAATTTGCAAAATTTCCCTGCATTTTTAAACAATGGAGAAATGATGGTGGGATGATACTTAGAAGAATGGCTTCTTGTCAGTCTCCACTGACAAAAATAGGCAACACCAAGTCAGCTACGCCTCAGCATAGTTATGTCCGTAGCAGCCATATTTGGTTTCAGTAGGCACATACACACGTTATCACAATTATGGTGAAACGCTGAAAACCTGCAAAGATTGTCAACATACTGGTTAATTGAAAAGCTCTGAGGTATACTTCTTGGAACTAGCCAGTTTCCTGTGCCCACGCATAGACAAGTATATAGAACCATGGTAGATTCCCAGCTCATGAAGCAAAGGATTCATAAAGGAACGGGATTACCATGCGGATCCTGTTTAATTCTCTGAAACAGATCCGCAGTTTTCACCTGCCATACTAATACCCACTTCTCCTCTCTGGGGATAATAAAAACCAACCGGAGAACTGACAGAGGGCCTGACCAACACATCCACACCGACACCACAGGAAAAAAAAAAAAAAACAACGTAGCCTCCAGCTACTAATTATAATGCTAACTTGCAAAATTTTCCTGCCTTTTTTAACAATGGAAAAATGATGGTGAGATGATACTTACAAGAATGGATTCTTGTCAGTCTCCACTAACAAAAATAGGCAAAACCAAGTCAGCTACTCCTCAGCATAGTTATGTCCGTCGCAGCCCTCTTGGGTTTCAGGAGGCACAAACACACGTTATCACAATTATGGTGAAACGCTGAACACCTTCAAATAATTTTCAACGTAGTGGTTAATTGAAAAGCTCTGTGGCATACTTCTTGGAACAAGCCAGTGACTGTTCCCACGCAAAGAGGAGTATATAGAACCATGGTGGATTTCCAGCTGATGAAGTAAAGGATTATTAAAGGAACGGGATGACCATGGGGATCATCGTAAATTCTCTGAAACAGAATCCGCCCTTTTCACCTGCCAAACACATGCCCACTTCTCCTCTCTGGGGATAATAAAAACTAACCAGCGAACTGACAGAGGGCCTCACCCCCCCGATCCACATCGACCACACACACAAAAAATAAACCGTACCCTCCAGTTACTAATTATAATGCTAAATTCCAAAATTTCCCTGCATTTTAAAACAGTGGAAAAATGGTGGTGGGATCATACTTAGAAGAATGGCTTCTTGTCTGTCTCCACTAACAAAAATAGGCAACACCAAGTCAGCTACTCCTCAGCATACTTATGCCCTCGCAGCCTTCTTGGGTTTCAGGAGGGACATACAAACGTTATCAAAATTATGGTGAAACGCTGAAAACCTGCAAATAATTTTCAACGTACTGGTTAATTTGAAAACTCTCCAGCATAATTCTTGGAACAAGCCAGGTACCTGTGCCCACGCATAGAGGAGTATATAGAACCATGGTGGATTCCCAGCTCATGAAGCAAAGGATTCTTAAAGGAACGGGATTACCCTGCGGATCCTGTTTAATTCTCTGAAACAGATCCGCAGGTTTCACCTGCCATACTAATACCCACTTCTCCCCTGTGGGGATAATAAAAACTAACCAGCGAACTGACAGAGGGCCTGACCAACACATCCACACCGACCCCACAGGAAAAAAAAAAAACAAAAAACACCGTAGCCTCCAGCTACTAATTATAATGCTAACTTGCCAAATTTCCCTGCATTTTAAAACAATGGAAAAATGGTGGTGGGATGATACTTAGAAGAATGGCTTCTTGTCAGTCTCCACTAACAAAAATAGGCAACACCAAGTCAGCTACTCCTCAGCATAGTTATGTCCGTCGCAGCCTTCTTGGGGTTCATAAGGCACAAACAAAGGTTCTCACAATTATGGTGAAACGCTGAACACCTACAAATAATTTTCAACGTAGTGGTTAATTGAAAAGCTCTGCGGCATACTTCTTGGAACAAGGCAGTTACCTGTTCCCACGCAAAGAGGAGTATAGAGAACAATGGTGGATTTCCAGCTGATGAAGTAAAGGATTATTAAAGGAAAGGCATGACCATGGGGATCATAGTTTATTCTCTGAAACAGAATTCGCCCTTTTCACCTGCCAAACACATTCCCACTTCCCCTCTCTGGGGATAATAAAAACTAACCAGTGAACTGACAGAGGGCCTGACCACCCCCATCCACATCCACCACACACACAAAAAAAAACCGTACCCTACAGCTACTAATTATAATGCTAACTTGCAAAATTTCCCTGCATTTTAAAACAATGGAAAAATGGTGGTGGGATGATACTTAGAAGAATGGCTTCTTGTCAGTCTCCACTAACAAAAATAGGCAACACCAAGTCAGCTACTCCTCAGCATAGTTATGTCCGTCCCTGCCTTCTTGGGTTTCAGGAGGCACAAACAAAGGTTCTCACAATTATGGTGAAACGCTGAACATCTGCAAATAATTTTCAACGTAGTGGTTAATTGAAAAGCTCTGCGGCATACTTCTTGGAACAAGGCAGTTACCTGTTCCCACGCAAAGAGGAGTATATAGAACCATGGTGGATTTCCAGCTGATGAAGTAAAGTATTATTAAAGGAACGGGATGACCATGGGGATCATCGTTAATTCTCTGAAACAGAAACCGCCCTTTTCACCTGCCAAACACATTCCCACTTCTCCTCTCTGGGAATAATAAAAACTAACCAGCGAACTGACAGAGGGCCTCACCCCTCCATCCACATCGACCACACACACAAAAAAAAACGTACCCTACAGCTACTAATTATAATGCTATCTTGCAAAATTTCCCTGTATTTTAAAACAATGGAAAAATCGTGGTGGGATGATACTTAGAAGAATGGCTTCTTGTCAGTCTCCACTAATAAAAATAGGCAACACCAAGTCACCTACTCCTCAGCATAGCTATGTCCATCGCAGCCTTCTTGGGTTTCAGGAGGCACAAACAAAGGTTCTCACAATTATGGTAAAACGCTGAACACCTGCAAATAATTTTCAACGTAGTGGTTAATTGAAAAGCTCTGCGGCATACTTCTTGGAACAAGGCAGTTACCTGATCCCACGCAAAGAGGAGTATAGAGAACCATGGTGGATTTCCAGCTGATGAAGTAAAGGATTATTAAAGGAACGGGATGACCATGGGGATCATCGTTAATTCTCTGAAACAGAATCCGCCCTTTTCACCTGCCAAACACATGCCCACTTCTCCTCTCTGGGGATAATAAAAACCAACCGGGGAACTGAGAGAGGGCCTGACCCCCCCCACATCCACATCGACCCCACACACAAAAAAAAAAACCGTACCTTCCAGCTACTAATTATAATGCTAACTTGCAAAATTTCCCTGTATTTTAAAACAATGGAAAAATGGTGGTGGGATGATACTTAGAAGAATGGCTTCTTGTCTGTCTCCACTAACAAAAATAGGCAACACCAAGTCAGCTACTCCTCAGCATAGTTATGTCCGTCGCAGCCTTCTTGCGTTTCAGGAGGGACATACAAACGTTATCAAAATTATGGTGAAACGCTGAAAACCCGCAAATAATTTTCAACGTACTGGTTAATTTGAAAACTCTCCAGCATAATTCTTGGAACAAGCCAGGTACCTGTGCCCACGCATAGAGGATTATATAGAAACATGGTGGAATCCCAGCTGATGAAGCAAAGGATTCTTAAAGGAATGAGATGACCATGCGGATCCTGTTTAATTCTCTGAAACAGAATCCGCACTTTTCACCTGCCAAACACATGCCCACTACTCTTCTCTGGGGATAATAAAAACAAACCAGCGATCTGACAGAGGGCCTGAACACCCATCCTGACCGACCCCACAAAACAAAAAAGTACCCTCCAGCTACTAATTATAATGAAAATTTGTAAAATTTCCCTGCATTTTTAAACAATGGAGAAATGATGGTGGGATGATACTTAGAAGAATGGCTTCTTGTCAGTCTCCACTGACAAAAATAGGCAACACCAAGTCAGCTACACCTCAGCATAGTTATGTTCGTAGCAGCCATATTTGGTTTCAGTAGGCACATACACACGTTATCACAATTATGGTGAAAAGCTGAAAACCTGCAAAGGATTGTCAACATACTGGTTAATTGAAAATCTCTGAGGCATACTTCTTGGAACTAGCCAGTTTCCTGTGCCCACGCGTAGACAAGTATATAGAACCATGGTGGATTCCCAGCTCATGAAGCAAATGATTCTTAAAGGAACGGGATTACCATGCGGATCCTGTTTAATTCTCTGAAACAGATCCGCAGTTTACACCTGCCATACTAATACCCACTTCTCCTCTCTGGGGATAATAAAAACAAACCAGGGAACTGACAAAGGGCCGGACCAACACATCCACACCGACCCCACAGGGAAAAAAAAAAAAAAAAACACCGTAGAATCCAGCTACTAATTATAATGCTAACTTGCAAAATTTCCCTGCATTTTAAAACAATGGAAAAATGGTGGTGGGATGATACTTAGAAGAATGGCTTCTTGTCAGTCTCCACTAACAAAAATAGGCAACACCAAGTCAGCTACTCCTCAGCATAGTTATGTCCGTCCCTGCCTTCTTGGGTTTCAGGAGGCACAAACAAAGGTTCTCACAATTATGGTGAAACGCTGAACATCTGCAAATAATTTTCAACGTAGTGGTTAATTGAAAAGCTCTGCGGCATACTTCTTGGAACAAGGCAGTTACCTGTTCCCACGCAAAGAGGAGTATATAGAACCATGGTGGATTTCCAGCTGATGAAGTAAAGTATTATTAAAGGAACGGGATGACCATGGGGATCATCGTTAATTCTCTGAAACAGAAACCGCCCTTTTCACCTGCCAAACACATTCCCACTTCTCCTCTCTGGGAATAATAAAAACTAACCAGCGAACTGACAGAGGGCCTCACCCCTCCATCCACATCGACCACACACACAAAAAAAACCGTACCCTACAGCTACTAATTATAATGCTAAATTGCAAAATTTCCCTGTATTTTAAAACAATGGAAAAATCGTGGTGGGATGATACTTAGAAGAATGGCTTCTTGTCAGTCTCCACTAATAAAAATAGGCAACACCAAGTCACCTACTCCTCAGCATAGCTATGTCCATCGCAGCCTTCTTGGGTTTCAGGAGGCACAAACAAAGGTTCTCACAATTATGGTAAAACGCTGAACACCTGCAAATAATTTTCAACGTAGTGGTTAATTGAAAAGCTCTGCGGCATACTTCTTGGAACAAGGCAGTTACCTGATCCCACGCAAAGAGGAGTATAGAGAACCATGGTGGATTTCCAGCTGATGAAGTAAAGGATTATTAAAGGAACGGGATGACCATGGGGATCATCGTTAATTCTCTGAAACAGAATCCGCCCTTTTCACCTGCCAAACACATGCCCACTTCTCCTCTCTGGGGATAATAAAAACCAACCGGGGAACTGAGAGAGGGCCTGACCCCCCCCACATCCACATCGACCCCACACACACAAAAAAAAACCGTACCTTCCAGCTACTAATTATAATGCTAACTTGCAAAATTTCCCTGTATTTTAAAACAATGGAAAAATGGTGGTGGGATGATACTTAGAAGAATGGCTTCTTGTCTGTCTCCACTAACAAAAATAGGCAACACCAAGTCAGCTACTCCTCAGCATAGTTATGTCCGTCGCAGCCTTCTTGCGTTTCAGGAGGGACATACAAACGTTATCAAAATTATGGTGAAACGCTGAAAACCCGCAAATAATTTTCAACGTACTGGTTAATTTGAAAACTCTCCAGCATAATTCTTGGAACAAGCCAAGTACCTGTGCCCACGCATAGAGGATTATATAGAAACATGGTGGAATCCCAGCTGATGAAGCAAAGGATTCTTAAAGGAATGAGATGACCATGCGGATCCTGTTTAATTCTCTGAAACAGAATCCGCACTTTTCACCTGCCAAACACATGCCCACTACTCTTCTCTGGGGATAATAAAAACAAACCAGCGATCTGACAGAGGGCCTGAACACGCATCCTGACCGACCCCACAAAACAAAAAAGTACCCTCCAGCTACTAATTATAATGCCACTTTGCAAAATTTCCCTGCATTTTTAAACAATGGAGAAATGATGGTGGGATGATACTTAGAAGAATGGCTTCTTGTCAGTCTCCACTGACAAAAATAGGCAACACCAAGTCAGCTACGCCTCAGCATAGTTATGTCCGTAGCAGCCATATTTGGTTTCAGTAGGCACATACACACGTTATCACAATTATGGTGAAACGCTGAAAACCTGCAAAGGATTGTCAACATACTGGTTAATTGAAAAGCTCTGAGGCATACTTCTTGGAACTAGCCAGTTTCCTGTGCCCACGGATAGACAAGTATATAGAACCATGGTAGATTCCCAGCTCATGAAGCAAAGGATTCATAAAGGAACGGGATTACCATGCGGATCCTGTTTAATTCTCTGAAACAGATCCGCAATTTTCACCTGCCATACTAATACCCTCTTCTCCTCTCTGGGGATAATAAAAACAAACCGGGGAACTGACAGAGGGCCTGACCAACACATCCACACCGACCCCACAGGAAAAAAAAAAAAAAAACACCGTAGCCTCCAGCTACTAATTATAATGCTAACTTGCAAAATTTTCCTGCATTTTTAAACAATGGAAAAATGATGGTGAGATGATACTTGCAAGAATGGATTCTTGTCAGTCTCCACTAACAAAAATAGGCAACACCAAGTCAGCTACTCCTCAGCATAGTTATGTCCGTCGCAGCCCTCTTGGGTTTCAGGAGGCACAAACACACGTTATGACAATTATGGTGAAACGCTGAACACCTTCAAATAATTTTCAACGTAGTGGTTAATTGAAAAGCTCTGCGGCATACTTCTTGGAACAAGCCAGTGACTGTTCCCACGCAAAGAGGAGTATGTAGAACCATGGTGGATTTCCAGCTGATGAAGTAAAGGATTATTAAAGGAACGGGATGACCATGGGGATCATCGTTAATTCTCTGAAACAGAATCCGCCCTTTTCACCTGGCAAACACATGCCCACTTCTCCTCTCTGGGGATAATAAAAACTAACCAGCGAACTGACAGAGGGCCTCACCCCCCCGATCCACATCGACCACACACACAAAAAAAAAACCGTACCCTCCAGCTACTAATTATAATGCTAACTTGCAAAATTTCCCTGCATTTTAAAACAATGGAAAAATGATGGTGAGATGATACTTACAAGAATTTATTCTTGTCAGACTCCACTAACAAAAATAGGCAAAACCAAGTCAGCTACGCCTCAGCATAGTTATGTCCGTCGCAGCCTTCTTGGGTTTCAGGAGGCACAAACAAAGGGTCTCACAATTATGGTGAAACGCTGAACACCTGCAAATAATTTTCAACGTACTGGTTAATTGAAAAGCTCTGCGGCATACTTCTTGGAACAAGCCAGTTACCTGTTCCCACGCAAAGAGGAGTATATAGAACCATGGTGGATTTCTAGCTGATGAAGTAAAGGATTATTAAAGGAACGGGATGACCATGGGGATCATCGTTAATTCTCTGAAACAGAATCCGCCCTTTTCACCTGCCAAACACATGCCCACTTCTCCTCTCTGGGGATAATAAAAACTAACCAGCGAACTGACAGAGGACCTGACCCCCACCATCCACATCGACCACACACAAAAAAAAAACCGTACCCTCCAGCTACTAATTATAATGCTAACTTGCAAAATTTCCCTGCATTTTAAAACAATGAAAAAATGGTGGTGGGATGATACTTAGAAGAATGGCTTCTTGTCAGTCTCCACTAACAAAAATAGGCAACACCAAGTCAGCTACTCCTCAGCATAGTTATGTCCGTCGCAGCCTTCTTGGCTTTCAGGAGGGATATACAAACGTTATCAAAATTATGGTGAAACGCTGAAAACCTGCAAATAATTTTCAACGTACTGGTTAATTTGAAAACTCTCCAGCATAATTCTTGGAACAAGCCAAGTACCTGTGCCCACGCATAGAGGAGTATATAGAAACATGGTGGAATCCTAGCTGATGGAGCAAAGGATTCTTAAAGGAATGAGATGACCATGCGGATCCTGTTTAATGCTCTGAAACAGAATCCGCACTTTTCACCTGCCAAACACATGCCCACTACTCTTCTCTGGGGATAATAAAAACAAACCAGCGATCTGACAGAGGGCCTGAACACCCATCCTGACCGACCCCACAAAACAAAAAAGTACCCTCCAGCTACTAATTATAATGCCAATTTGCAAAATTTCCCTGCATTTTTAAACAACGGAGAAATGATGGTGGGATTGTACTTAGAAGAATGGCTTCTTGTCAGTCTCCACTGACAAAAATAGGCAACACCAAGTCAGCTATGCCTCAGCATAGTTATGTCCGTCGCAGCCATATTTGGTTTCAGTAGGCACATACACACGTTATCACAATTATGGTGAAACGCTGAAAACCTGCAAAGGATTGTCAACATACTGGTTAATTGAAAAGCTCTGAGGCATACTTCTTGGAACTAGCCAGTTTCCTGTGCCCACGCGTAGACAAGTATATAGAACCATGGTGGATTCCCAGCTCATGAAGCAAATGATTCTTAAAGGAACGGGATTACCATGCGGATCCTGTTTAATTCTCTGAAACAGATCCGCAGTTTACACCTGCCATACTAATACCCACTTCTCCTCTCTGGGGATAATAAAAACAAACCAGCGAACTGACAAAGGGCCGGACCAACACATCCACACCGACCCCCACAGGAAAAAAAAAAAAAAAAAAACACCGTAGAATCCAGCTACTAATTATAATGCTAACTTGCAAAATTTTCCTGCATTTTTAAACAATAGAAAAATGATGGTGAGATGATACTTACAAGAATGGATTCTTGTCAGACTCCACTAACAAAAATAGGCAAAACCAAGTCAGCTACGCCTCAGCATAGTTATGTCCGTCGCAGCCTTCTTGGGTTTCAGGAGGCACAAACAAACGTTATCACAATTATGGTGAAACGCTGAACACCTGCAAATAATTTTGAACGTAATGGTTATTTGAAAAGCTCTGCGGCATACTTCTTGGAACAAGCCAGTTACCTGTTCCCACGCAAAGAGGAGTATAGAGAACCATGGTGGATTTCCAGCTGATGAAGTAAAGGATTATTAAAGGAACGGGATGACCATGGGGATCATCGTTAATTCTCTGAAAGACAATCCGCCCTTTTCACCTGCTAAACACATGCCTACTTCTCGTCTCTGGGGATAATAAAAACTAACCAGCGAACTGACAGAGGGCCTGACCCCCACCATCCATATCGACCACACAAAAAAAAAAACCGTACCCTCCAGCTACTAATTATAATGCTAACTTGCAAAATTTCCCTGCATTTTAAAACAATGGAAAAATGGTGGTGGGATGATACTTAGAAGAATGTCTTCTTGTCAGTCTCCACTAAAAAAAATAGGCAACACCAAGTCAGCTACTCCTCAGCATAGTTATGTCCGTCGCAGCCTTCTTGGGTTTCAGGAGGCACAAACAAAGGTTCTCACAATTATGGTGAAACGCTGAACACCTGCAAATAATTTTCAACGTAGTGGTTAATTGAAAAGCTCTGCGGCATACTTCTTGGAACAAGCCAGTTACCTGTTCCCACGCAAAGAGGAGTATATAGAACCATGGTGGATTTCAAGCTGATGAAGCAAAGGATTATTAAAGGAACAGGATGACCATGGGAATCATCGTTAATTCTCTGAAACAGAATCCGCCCTTTTCACCTGCCAAACACATGCCCACTTCTCCTCTCTGGGGATAATAAAAACTAACCAGAGAACTGTCAGAGGGCCTGACCCCCCCATCCACATCGACCACACACACAAAAAAAAACCGTACCCTCCAGCTACTAATTATAATGCTAACTTGCAAAATTTCCCTGCATTTTAAAACAATGGAAAAATGGTGGTGGGATGATACTTAGAAGAATGGCTTCTTGTCAGTCTCCACTAAC
The DNA here is from genome assembly GCF_041146395.1 of Eulemur rufifrons. Lineage (NCBI taxonomy): Eukaryota > Metazoa > Chordata > Mammalia > Primates > Lemuridae > Eulemur > Eulemur rufifrons. Next base: position 50,893 of record NW_027182874.1, on the reverse strand, counting down.
AAAAATGGGCAACACCAAGTCAGCTACTCCTCAGCATAGCTATGTCCATCGCAGCATTCTTGGGTTTCAGGAGGCACAAACAAACGTTATCACAATTATGGTGAAACGCTGAACACCTGCAAATAATTTTCAACGTAGTGATTAATTGAAAACTCTGCGGCATACTTCTTGGAACAGGCCAGTTACCTGTTCCCACGCAAAGAGTAGTATAGAGAATCATGGTGGATTTCCAGCTGATGAAGTAAAGGATTATTAAAGGAATGGGATGACCATGGGGATCATCGTTAATTCTCTGAAACAGTCCGCCCTTTTCACCTGCCAAACACATGCCCACTTCTCCTCTCTGGGGATAATAAAAACTAACCAGCGAACTGACAGAGGGCCTGACCCCACCATCCACATCGACCACACACAAAAAAAAAACCGTACCCTCCAGCTACTAATTATAATGCTAACTTGCAAAATTTCCCTGCATTTTAAAACAATGAAAAAATGGTGGTGGGATGATACTTAGAAGAATGGCTTCTTGTCAGTCTCCACTAACAAAAATAGGCAACACCAAGTCAGCTACTCCTCAGCATAGTTATGACCGTCGCAGCCTTCTTGGCTTTCAGGAGGGATATACAAACGTTATCAAAATTATGGTGAAACGCTGAAAACCTGCAAATAATTTTCAACGTACTGGTTAATTTGAAAACTCTCCAGCATAATTCTTGGAACAAGCCAAGTACCTGTGCCCACGCATAGAGGAGTATATAGAAACATGGTGGAATCCTAGCTGATGAAGCAAAGGATTCTTAAAGGAATGAGATGACCATGCGGATCCTGTTTAATGCTCTGAAACAGAATCCGCACTTTTCACCTGCCAAACACATGCCCACTACTCTTCTCTGGGGATAATAAAAACAAACCAGCGATCTGACAGAGGGCCTGAACACCCATCCTGACCGACCCACAAAACAAAAAAGTACCCTCCAGCTACTAATTATAATGCCAATTTGCAAAATTTCCCTGCATTTTTAAACAACGGAGAAATGATGGTGGGATTGTACTTAGAAGAATGGCTTCTTGTCAGTCTCCACTGACAAAAATAGGCAACACCAAGTCAGCTACGCCTCAGCATAGTTATGTCCGTAGCAGCCATATTTGGTTTCAGTAGACACATACACACGTTATCACAATTATGGTGAAACGCTGAAAACCTGCAAAGGATTGTCAACATACTGGTTCATTGAAAAGCTCTGAGGCATACTTCTTGGAACAAGCCAGTTTCCTGTGCCCACGCATAGACAAGTATATAGAACCATGGTGGATTCCCAGTTCATGAAGCAAAGGATTCTTAAAGGAACGGGATTACCATGCGGATCCTGTTTAATTCTCTGAAACAGATCGGCAGTTTTCACCTGCCATACTAATACCCACTTCTCCTCTCTGGGGATAATAAAAACCAACCGGGGAACTGACAGAGGGCCTGACCAACACATCCACACCGATCCCACAGGAAAAAAAAAAAAAAAAAAACACCGTAGCCTCCAGCTACTAATTATAATGCTAACTTGCAAAATTTTCCTGCCTTTTTAAACAATGGAAAAATGATGGTGAGATGATACTTACAAGAATGGATTCTTGTCAATCTCCACTAACAAAAATAGGCAAAACCAAGTCAGCTATGCCTCAGCATAGTTATGTCCGTCGCAGCCTTCTTGGGTTTCAGGAGGCACAAACAAAAGTTGTCACAATTATGGTGAAACGCTGAACACCTGCAAATAATTTTCAACGTACTGGTTAATTGAAAAGCTCTGCGGCATACTTCTTGCAACAAGCCAGTTACCTGTTCCCACGCAAAGAGGAGTTTATAGAACCATGGTGGATTTCTAGCTGATGAAGTAAAGGATTATTAAAGGAACGGGTGACCATGGGGATCATCGTTAATTCTCTGAAACAGAATCCGCCCTTTTCACCTGCCAAACACATGCCCACTTCTCCTCTCTGGGGATAATAAAAACTAACCAGCGAACTGACAGAGGGCCTCACCCCCCCATCCACATCGACCACACAAAAAAAAAAAACCGTACCCTCCAGCTACTAATTATAATGCTAACTTGCAAAATTTCCCTGCATTTTAAAACAATGGAAAAATGATGGTGGGATGATACTTAGAAGAATGGCTTCTTGTCAGTCTCCACTAACAAAAATAGGCAACACCAAGTCAGCTACTCCTCAGCATAGTTATGTCCGTCGCAGCCTTCTTGGGTTTCAGGGGGCACAAACACACGTTATCACAATTATGGTGAAACGCTGAACACCTGCAAATAATTTTCAACGTAGTGGTTAATTGAAAAGCTCTGCGGCATACTTCTTGGAACAAGCCAGTTACCCGTTCCCACGCAAAGAGGAGTATATAGAACCATGGTGGATTTCCAGCTGATGAAGTAAAGGATTATTAAAGGAACGGGATGACCATGGGGATCATCGTTAATTCTCTGAAACAGAATCCGCCTTTTTCACCTGCCAAACACATGCCCACTTCTCCTCTCTGGGGATAATAAAAACTAACCAGTGAACTGACAGACGGCCTGACCCCCCCATCCACATCGATCACACACACAAAAAAAAACCGTACCCTCCAGCTACTAAATATAATGGTAACTTGCAAAATTTCCCTGCATTTTAAAACAATGGAAAAATGGTGGTTGGATCATACTTAGAAGAATGGCTTCTTGTCTGTCTCCACTAACAAAAATAGGCAACACCAAGTCAGCTACTCCTCAGCATAGTTATGTCTGTCGCAGCCTTCTTGGGTTTCAAGAGGCACAAACACACGTTATCACAATTATGGTGAAACGCTGAACACCTGCAAATAATTTTCAACGTAGTGGTTAATTGAAAAGCTCTGCGACATACTTCTTGGAACAAGCCAGTTACCTGTTCCCACGCAAAGAGGAGTATATAGAAACATGGTGGAATCCCAGCTGATGAAGCAAAGGATTCTTAAAGGAATCAGATGACCATGCGTATCCTGTTTAAGTCTCTGAAACAGAATCCGCACTTTTCACCTGCCAAACACATGCCCACTACTCTTCTCTGGGGATAATAAAAACAAACCAGCGATCTGACAGAGGGCCTGAACACCCATCCTGACCAACCCCACAAAACAAAAAAGTACCCTCCAGCTACTAATTATAATGCCACTTTGCAAAATTTCCCTGCATTTTTAAACAATGGAGAAATGATGGTGGGATGATACTTAGAAGAATGGCTTCTTGTCAGTCTCCACTGACAAAAATAGGCAACACCAAGTCAGCTACGCCTCAGCATAGTTATGTCCGTAGCAGCCATATTTGGTTTCAGTAGGCACATACACACGTTATCACAATTATGGTGAAACGCTGAAAACCTGCAAAGGATTGTCAACATACTGGTTAATTGAAAAGCTCTGAGGCATACTTCTTGGAACTAGCCAGTTTCCTGTGCCCACGGATAGACAAGTATATAGAACCATGGTAGATTCCCAGCTCATGAAGCAAAGGATTCATAAAGGAACGGGATTACCATGCGGATCCTGTTTAATTCTCTGAAACACATCCGCAGTTTTCACCTGCCATACTAATACCCACTTCTCCTCTCTGGGGATAATAAAAACAAACCGGGGAACTGACAGAGGGCCTGACCAACACATCCACACCGACCCCACAGGAAAAAAAAAAAAAAACACCGTAGCCTCCAGCTACTAATTATAATGCTAACTTGCAAAATTTTCCTGCATTTTTAAACAATGCAAAAATGATGGTGAGATGATACTTACAAGAATGGATTCTTGTCATTCTCCACTAACAAAAATAGGCAACACCAAGTCAGCTACTCCTCAGCATAGTTATGTCCGTCGCAGCCCTCTTGGGTTTCAGGAGGCACAAACACACGTTATCACAATTATGGTGAAACGCTGAACACCTTCAAATAATTTTCAACGTAGTGGTTAATTGAAAAGCTCTGCGGCATACTTCTTGGAACAAGCCAGTGACTGTTCCCACGCAAAGAGGAGTATGTAGAACCATGGTGGATTTCCAGCTGATGAAGTAAAGGATTATTAAAGGAACGGGATGACCATGGGGATCATCGTTAATTCTCTGAAACAGAATCCGCCCTTTTCACCTGCCAAACACATGCCCACTTCTCCTCTCTGGGGATAATAAAAACTAACCAGCGAACTGACAGAGGGCCTCACCCCCCCGATCCACATCGACCACACACACAAAAAATAAACCGTACCCTCCAGCTACTAATTATAATGCTAAATTGCAAAATTTCCCTGCATTTTTAAACAATGGAAAAATGATGGTGAGATGATACTTACAAGAATTTATTCTTGTCAGACTCCACTAACAAAAATTGGCAAAACCAAGTCAGCTACGCCTCAGCATAGTTATGTCCGTTGCAGCCTTCTTGGGTTTCAGGAGGCACAAACAAAGGGTCTCACAATTATGGTGAAACGCTGAACACCTGCAAATAATTTTCAACGTACTGGTTAATTGAAAAGCTCTGCGGCATACTTCTTGGAACAAGCCAGTTACCTGTTCCCACGCAAAGAGGAGTATATAGAACCATGGTGGATTTCTAGCTGATGAAGTAAAGGATTATTAAAGGAACGGGATGACCATGGTGATCATCGTTAATTCTCTGAAACAGAATCCGCCCTTTTCACCTGCCAAACACATGCCCACTTCTCCTCTCTGGGGATAACAAAAACTAACCAGCGAACTGACAGAGGGCCTGACCCCCCCATCCACATCGACCTCACACACACAAAAAAAAACCGTACCCTCCAGCTACTAATTATAATGCTAACTTGCAAAATTTCCCTGCATTTTAAAACAATGGAAAAATGGTGGTGGGATGATACTTAGAAGAATGGCTTCTTGTCAGTCTCCACTAACAAAAATAGGCAAAACCAAGTCAGCTACTCCTCAGCATAGCTATGTCCGTCGCAGCCTTCTTCGGTTTCAGGAGGCACAAACAAACGTTATCACAATTATGGTGAAACGCTGAACACCTGCAAATAATTTTCAACGTAGTGGTTAATTGAAAAGCTCTGCGGCATACTTCTTGGAACAAGGCAGTTACCTGTTCCCACGCAAAGAGGAGTATAGAGAACCATGGTTGATTTCCAGCTGATGAAGTTAAATATTTTTAAAGGAACGGGATAACCATGGGGATCATCGTTAATTCTCTGAAACAGAATCCGCCCTTTTCACCTGCCAAACACATGCCCACTTCTCCTCTCTGGGGATAATAAAAACTAACCAGCGAACTGAGAGAGGGCCTGACCCCCCCCATCCACATCGACCACACACACAAAAAAAAACCCGTACCCTCCAGCTACTAATTATAATGCTAACTTGCAAAATTTCCCTCATTTTAAAACAATGGAAAATGGTGGTGGGATCATACTTAGAAGAATGGCTTCTTGTCTGTCTCCACTAACAAAAATAGGCAACACCAAGTAAGCTACTCCTCAGCATAGTTATGTCCATCGCAGCCTTCTTGCGTTTCAGGAGGGACATACAAACGTTATCAAAATTATGGTGAAACGCTGAAAACCTGCAAATAATTTTCAACGTACTGGTTAATTTGAAAACTCTCCAGCATAATTCTTGGAACAAGCCAGGTACCTGTGCCCACGCATAGAGGAGTATATAGAAACATGGTGGAATCCCAGCTGATGAATCAAAGAATTCTTAAAGGAATGAGATGACCATTCGGATCCTGTTTAATTCTCTGAAACAGAATCCGCCTTTTTCACCTGCCAAACACATGCCCACTTCTCCTCTCTGGGGATAATAATGATTAACCAGCGAAATGACAGAGGGCCTGACCCCCCCATCCACCTCGACCACACACAAAAAAAAAAAAACCGTACCCTCCAGCTACTAATTATAATGCTAACTTGCAAAATTTCCTACATTTTAAAACAATGGAAAAATGGTGGTGGGATCATACTTAGAAGAATGGCTTCTTGTCTGTCTCCCCTAACAAAAATAGGCAACACCAAGTCAGCTACTCCTCAGCATAGTTATGTCCGTCGCAGTCTTCTTGGGTTTCAGGAGGCACAAACACACGTTATCACAATTATGGTGAAACGCTGAACACCTGCAAATAATGTTCAACGTACTGGTTAATTGAAAAGCTCTGCGGCATACTTCTTGGAACAAGCCAGTTACCTGTTCCCACGCAAACAGGAGTATATAGAACCATGGTGGATTTCCAGCTGATGAAGTAAAGGATTATTAAAGGAACGGGATGACCATGGGGATCATCGTTAATTCTCTGAAACAGAATCCGCCCTTTTCACCTGCCAAACACATGCCCACTTCTCCTCTCTGGGGATAATAAAAACTAACCAGCGAACTGACAGAGGGCCTGACCCCCCCAACCACATCGACCACACACAAAAAAAAAACCGTACCCTCCAGCTACTAATTATAATGCTAACTTGCAAAACTTCCCTGCATTTTAAAACAATGGAAAAATGGTGGTGGGATCATACTTAGAAGAATGGCTTCTTGTCTGTCTCCACTAACAAAAATAGGCAACACCAAGTCAGATACTCCTCAGCATAGTTATGTCCGTCGCAGCCTTCTTGGATTTCAGGAGGCACAAACACACGTTATCACAATTATGGTGAAACACTGAACACCTGCAAATAATTTTCAACGTAGTGGTTAATTAAAAAGCTCTGCGGCATTCTTCTTGGAACAAGCCAGTTACCTGTTTCCACGCAAAGAGGAGTATAGAGAACCATGGTGGATTTCCAGCTGATGAAGTAAAGGATTATTAAAGGAATGGGATGACCATGGGGATCATCGTTAATACTCTGAAACAGAATCCGCCCTTTTCACCTGCCAAACACATGCCCACTTCTCCTCTCTGGGGATAATAAAAACTAACCAGCGAACTGACAGAGGGCCTGACCCCCCCATCCACATCGACCACACACAAAAAAAAAAAACCGTACCCTCCAGCTACTAATTATAATGCTAACTTGCAAAATTTCCCTGCATTTTAAAACAATGGAAAAATGGTGGTGGGATGATACTTAGAAGAATGGCTTCTTGTCAGTCTCCACTAACAAAAATAGGCAACACCAAGTCAGCTACTCCTCAGCATAGTTATGTCCGTCGCAGCCTTCTTGGGTTTCAGAAGGGACATTCAAACGTTATCAAAATTATGGTGAAAGGCTGAAAACCTGCAAATAATTTTCAACGTACTGGTTAATTTGAAAACTCTCCAGCTTAAATCTTGGAACAATCCAGGTACCTGTGCCCACGCATAGAGGAGTATATAGAAACATGGTGGAATCCCAGCTGATGAAGCAAAGGATTCTTAAAGGAATGAGATGACCATGCGGATCCTGTTTAATTCTCTGAAGCAGAATCCGCACTTTTCACCTGCCAAACACATGCCCACTACTCTTCTCTGGGGATAATAAAAACAAACCAGCGATCTGACAGAGGGCCTGAACACCCATCCTGACCGACCCCACAAAACAAAAAAGTACCCTCCAGCTACTAATTATAATGCCAATTTGCAAAATTTCCCTGCATTTTTAAACAATGGAGAAATGATGGTGGGATGATACTTAGAAGAATGGCTTCTTGTCAGTCTCCACTGACAAAAATAGACAACACCAAGTCAGCTACTCCTCAGCATATTTATGTCCGTAGCAGCCATATTTGGTTTCAGTAGGCACATACTCACGTCATCACAATTATGGTGAAACGCTGAAAACCTGCAAAGGATTGTCAACATACTGGTTAATTGAAAAGCTCTGAGGCATACTTCTAGGAACTAGCCAGTTTCCTGTGCCCACGCATAGACAAGTATATAGAACCATGGTGGATTCCCAGCTCATGAAGCAAAGGATTCTTAAAGGAACGGGATTACCATGCGGATCCTGTTTAATTCTCTGAAACAGATCCGCAGTTTTCACCTGCCATACTAATACCCACTTCTCCTCTCTGGGGATAATAAAAACCAACCGGGGAACTGACAGAGGACCTTACCAACACATCCACACCGACCACACAGGAAAAAAAAAACAAAAACACCGTAGCCTCCAGCTACTAATTATAATGCTAACTTGCAAAATTTCCCTGCATTTTAAAACAATGGAAAAATGGTGGTGGGATGATACTTAGAAGAATGGCTTCTTGTCAGTCTCCACTAACAAAAATAGGCAACACCAAGTCAGCTACTCCTCAGCATAGTTATGTCCGTCGCAGCCTTCTACGGTTTCAGGAGGCACAAACAAAGGTTCTCACAATTATGGTGAAACGCTGAACACCTGCAAATAATTTTCAACGTACTGGTTAATTGAAAAGCTCTGCGGCATACTTCTTGGAACAAGCCAGTTACCTGTTCCCACGCAAAGATTAGTATACAGAACCATGGTGGATTTCCAGCTGATGAAGTAAAGGATTATTAAAGGAACGGGATGACCATGGGGATCATCGTTAATTCTCTGAAACAGAATCCGCCCTTTTCACCTGCCAAACATATGCCCACTTCTCCTCTCTGGGGATAATAAAAACCAACCGGGGAACTGACAGAGGGCCTGACCAACACATCCACACCGACCCCACAGGAAAAAAAAAACAGAAAACACCGTAGCCTCCAGCTACTAATTATAATGCTAACTTGCAAAATTTCCCTGCATTTTAAAACAATGGAAAAATGGTGGTGGGATGATACTTAGAAGAATGGCTTCTTGTCAGTCTCCACTAACAAAAATAGGCAACACCAAGTCAGCTACGCCTCAGCATAGTTATGTCCGTCGCAGCCTTCTTGGGTTTCAGGAGGCACAAACAAAGGTTCTCACAATTATGGTGAAACGCTGAACACCTGCAAATAATTTTCAAAGTAGTGGTTAATTGAAAATCTCTGCAGCATACTTCTTGGAACAAGGCAATTACCTGTTCCCACGCAAAGAGGAGTATATAGAACCATGGTGGATTTCCAGCTGATGAAGTAAAGGATTATTAAAGGAACGGGATGACCATGGGGATCATCGTTAATTCTCTGAAACAGAATCCGCCCTTTTCACCTGCCAAACACATGCCCACTTCTCCTCTCTGGGGATAATAAAAACTAACCAGCGAACTGACAGAGGGCCTGACCCCCACCATCCACATCGACCACACAGAAAAAAAAAACCGTACCCTCCAGCTACTAATTATAATGCTAACTTGCAAAATTTCCCTGCATTTTAAAACAATGGAAAAATAGGGGGGGATGATACTTAGAAGAATGGCTTCTTGTCAGTCTCCACGAACAAAAATAGGCAACACCAAGTCAGATACTCCTCAGCATAGTTATGTCCGTCGCAGCCTTCTTGGGTTTCAGGAGGCACAAACAAAGGTTCTCACAATTATGGTGAAACGCTGAACACCTGCAAATAATTTTCAACGTACTGGTTAATTGAAAAGCTCTGCGGCATACTTCTTGGAACAAGGCAGTTACCTGTTCCCACGAAAAGAGGAGTATAGAGAACCATGGTGGATTTCCAGCTGATGAAGTAAAGGATTATTAAAGGAAAGGGATGACCATGGGCATCATCTTTAATTCTCTGAAACAGAATCCGCCCTTTTCACCTGCCAAACACATGCCCACTTCTCCTCTCTGGGGATAATAAAAACTAACCAGCGAACTGACAGAGGGCCTGACCCCCCCCCATCCACATCGACCACACAAAAAAAAAAACCGTACCCTCCAGCTACTAATTATAATGCTAACTTGCAAAATTTCCCTGCATTTTAAAACAATGGAAAAATGGTGGTGGGATGATACTTAGAAGAATGGCTTCTTGTCAGTCTCCACTAACAAAAATAGGCAACACCAAGTCAGCTACTCCTCAGCATAGTTATGTCCGTCGCAGCCTTCTTGGGTTTCAGGAGGCACAAATACACGTTATCACAATTATGGTGAAACGCTGAACACCTGCAAATAATTTTCAACGTAGTGGTTAATTGAAAAGCTCTGCGGCATACTTCTTGGAACAAGCCAGTTACCTGTTCCCATGCAAAGAGGAGTATATAGAACCATGGTGGATTTCCAGCTGATGAAGTAAAGGATTATTAAAGGAACGGGATGACCATGGGGATCATCGTTAATTCTCTGAAACAGAATCCGCCCTTTTCACCTGCCAAACACATGCCCACTTCTCCTCTCTGGGGATAATAAAAACTAACCAGCGAACTGACAGAAGGCCTGCCTCCCCCATCCACATCGACCACACACACAAAAAAAAAACCGTACCCTCCAGCTACTAATTATAATGCTAACTTGCAAAATTTCCCTGCATTTTAAAACAATGGAAAAATGGTGGTGGGATCATACTTAGAAGAATGGCTTCTTCTCTGTCTCCACTAACAAAAATAGGCAACACCAAGTCAGCTACTCCTCAGCATAGTTATGTCCGTCGCAGCCTTCTTAGGTTTCAGGAGGGACATACAAACGTTATCAAAATTATGGTGAAACGCTGAAAACCTGCAAATAATTTACAACGTACTGGTTAATTTGAAAACTCTCCAGCATAATTCTTGGAACAAGCCAGGTACCTGTGCCCACGCATAGAGGAGTATATAGAAACATGGTGGAATCCCAGCTGATGAAGCAAAGGATTCTTAAAGGAATGAGATGACCATGCGGATCCTGTTTAATTCTCTGAAACAGAATCCGCACTTTTCACCTGCCAAAAACATGCCCACTACTCTTCTCTGGGGATAATAAAAACAAAGCAGCGATCTCACAGAGGGCCTGGACACCCATCCTGACCGACCCCACAAAACAAAAAAGTACCCTCCAGCTACTAATTATAATGCCAATTTGCAAAATTTCCCTGCATTTTTAAACAATGGAGAAATGATGGTGGGATGATACTTAGAAGAATGGCTTCTTGTCAGTCTCCACTGACAAAAATAGGCAACACCAAGTCAGCTACGCCTCAGCATAGTTATGTCCGTAGCAGCCATATTTGGTTTCAGTAGGCACATACACACGTTATCACAATTATGGTGAAACGCTGAAAACCTGCAAAGGATTGTCAACATACTGGTTAATTGAAAAGCTCTGAGGCATACTTCTTGGAACTAGCCAGTTTCCTGTGCCCACGCATAGACAAGTATATAGAACCATGGTGGATTCCCAGCTCATGAAGCAAAGGATTCTTAAAGGAACGGGATTACCATGCGGATCCTGTTTAATTCTCTGAAACAGATCCCCAGTTTTCACCTGCCATACTAATACCCACTTCTCCTCTCTGGGGATAACAAAAACCAACCGGGGAACTGACAGAGGGCCTGACCAACACATCCACACCGACCTCACAGGAAAAAAAAAAAAAAAAAAAACACCGTAGCCTCCAGCTACTAATTATAATGCTAACTTGCAAAATTTTCCTGCATTTTTAAACAATGGAAAAATGATATTGAGATGATACTTACAAGAATGGATTCTTGTCAGTCTCCACTAACAAAAATAGGCAAAACCAAGTCAGCTACGCCTCAGCATATTTATGTCCGTCGCAGCCTTCTTGGGTTTCAGGAGGCACAAACACACGTTATCACAATTATGGTGAAACGCTGAACACCTGCATATAATTTTCAACGTACTGGTTAATTGAAAAGCTCTGCGGCATACTACTTGGAACAAGGCAGTTACCTGTTCCCACGCAAACAGGAGTATATGGAACCATGGTGGACTTCCAGCTGATGAAGTAAAGGATTATTAAAGGAACGGGATGACCATGGGGATCATCGTTAATTCTCTGAAACAGAATCCGCCCTTTTCACCTGCCAAACACATGCCCACTTCTCCTCTCTGGGGATAATAATAACTAACCAGCGAACTGACAGAGGACCTGACCCCCACCATCCACATCGACCACACACACAAAAAAAACCGTACCCTCCAGCTACTAATTATAATGCTAACTTGCAAAATTTCCCTGCATTTTAAAACAATTGAAAAATGGTGGTGGGATGATACTTAGAAGAATGGCTTCTTGTCAGTCTCCACTAACAAAAATAGGCAACACCAAGTCAGCTACGCCTCAGCATAGTTATGTCCGTCGCAGGCTTCTTGGGTTTCAGGAGGCACAAACAAACGTTATCACAATTATGGTGAAACGCTGAACACCTGCAAATAATTTTCAACGTAGTGATTAATTGAAAAGCTCTGCGGCATACTTCTTGGAACAAGGCAGTTACCTGTTCCCACGCAAAGAGGAGTATATAGAACCATGGTGGATTTCCAGCTGATGAAGTAAAGGATTATTAAAGGAACGGGATGACCATGGGGATCATCCTTAATTCTCTGAAACAGAATCCGCCCTTTTCACCTGCCAAACACATGCCCACTTCTCCTCTCTGGGGATAATAAAAACTAACCAGCGAACTGACAGAGGGACTGACCCCCCCCATCCACATCGACCACACACACAAAAAAAACCGTACCCTCCAGCTACTAATTATAATGCTAACTTGGAAAATTTCCCAGCATTTTAAAACAATGGAAAAATGGTGGTGGGATCATACTTAGAAGAATGGCTTCTTGTCTGTCTTCACTAACAAAAATAGGCAACACCAATTCAGCTACTCCTCAGCATAGTTATGTCCGTCGCTGCCTTCTTGGGTTTCAGGAGGGACATACAAACGTTATCAAAATTATGGTGAAACGATGAAAACCTGCAAACAATTTTCAACGTACTGGTTAATTTGAAAACTCTCCAGCATAATTCTTGGAACAAGCCAGGTACCTGTGCCCACGCATAGAGGAGTATATAGAAACATGGTGGAATCCTAGCTGATGAAGCAAAGGATTCTTAAAGGAATGAGATGACCATGCGGATCCTGTTTAATTCTCTGAAACAGAATCCGCACTTTTCACCTGCCAAACACATGCCGACTACTCTTCTCTGGGGATAATAAAAACAAACCAGCGATCTGACAGAGGGCCTGAACACCCATCCTGACCGACCCCACAAAACAAAATAGTACCCTCCAGCTACTAATTATAATGACAATTTGCAAAATTTCCCTGCATTTTTAAACAACGGAGAATTGATGGTGGGATGATACTTAGAAGAATGGCTTCTTGTCAGTCTCCACTGACAAAAATAGGCAACACCAAGTCAGCTACGCCTCAGCATAGTTATGTCCGTAGCAGCCATATTTGGTTTCAGTAGGCACATACACACATTATCACAATTATGGTGAAACGCTGAACACCTGCAAATAATTTTCAATGTAGTGGTTAATTGAAAAGCTCTGCGGCATACTTCTTGGAACAAGGCAGCTACCTGTTCCCACGCAAAGAGGAGTATAGAGAACCATGGTGGATTTGCATCTGATGAAGTAAAGGATTATTAAAGGAAAGGGATGTTCATGGGGATAATCGTTAATTCTCTGTAACAGAATCCGCCCTTTTCACCTGCCAAACACATGCCCACTTCTCCTCTCTGGGTATAATAAAAACTAACCAGCGAACTGACAGAGGGCCTGACCACCCCCATCCACATCGACCACACACAAAAAAAAAAACCGTACCCTCAAGCTACTAATTTTAATGCTAACTTGCAAAATTTCCCTGCATTTTAAAACAATGGAAAAATGGTGGTGGGATGATACTTAGAAGAATGGCTTCTTGTCAGTGTCCACTAACAAAAATAGGCAACACCAAGTCAGCTACTCCTCAGCATCGCTATGTCCATCGCAGCCTTCTTGGGTTTCAGGAGGCACAAACAAACGTTATCACAATTATGGTGAAACGCTGAACACCTGCAAGTAATTTTCAACGTACTGGTTAATTGAAAAGCTCTGCGGCATACTTCTTGGAACAAGCTAGTTACCTGTTCCCACGCAAAGAGGAGTATATAGAACCATGGTGGTTTTCCAGCTGATGAAGTAAAGGATTATTAAGGGAACGGGATGACCATGGGGATCATCGTTAATTCTCTGAAACAGAATCCGCCCATTTCACCTCCCAAACACATGCCTACTTCTCCTCTCTGGGGATAATAAAAACTAACCAGCGAACTGACAGAGGGCCTGACCCCCACCATCCACATCGACCACACACACAAAAAAAAACCGTATCCTCCAGCTACTAATTATAATGCTAACTTGCAAAATTTCCCTGCATTTTAAAACAATGGAAAAATGGTGGTGGGATGATACTTAGAAGAATGGCTTCTTGTCAGTCTCCACTAACAAAAATAGGCAACAACAAGTCAGCTACTCCTCAGCATAGTTATGTCCGTCGCAGCCTTCTTGGGTTTCAGGGGGCACAAACACACGTTATCACAATTATGGTGAAACGCTGAACACCTGCAAATAATTTTCAACGTACTGGTTAATTGAAAAGCTCTGCGGCATACTTCTTCGAACAAGCCAGTTACCTGTTCCCACGCAAACAGGAGTATATAGAACCATGGTGGATTTCCAGCTGATGAAGCAAAGGATTATTAAAGGAACGGGATGACCCTGGGGATCACCGTTAATTCTCTGAAACAGAATCCGCCCTTTTCACCTGCCAAACACATGCCCACTTCTCCTCTCTGGGGATAATAAAAACTAACCAGTGAACTGACAGAGGGCCTGACCCCCCCCCCCGTCCACATCGACCACACACAAAAAAAAAAACCGTACCCTCCAGCTTCTAATTTTAATGCTAACTTGCAAAATTTCCCTGCATTTTAAAACAATGGAAAAATGGTGGTGGGATGATACTTAGAAGAATGGCTTCTTGTCAGTCTCCACTAACGAAAATAGGCAACACCAAGTCAGCTACTCCTCAGCATAGTTATGTCCGTAGCAGCCTTCTAGGGTTTCAGGAGGCACAAACAAAGGTTCTCACAATTATGGTGAAACGCTGGACACCTGCAAATAATTTTCAACGTAGTGGTTAATTGAAAAGCTGTGCGGCATACTTCTTGGAACAAGCCAGTTACCTGTTCCCACGCAAAGAGGAGTATATAGAACCATGGTGGATTTCCAGCTGATGAAGTAAAGGATTATTAAGGAAAGGGATAACCATGGGGATCATCGTTAATTCTCTGAAACAGAATCCGCCCTTTTCACCTGCCAAACACATGCCCACTTCTCCTCTCTGGGGATAATAAAAACTAACGAGCGAACTGACAGAGGGCCTTACCCCCCCCATCCACATCGACCACACACACAAAAAAAAAACCGTACCCTCCAGCTACTAATTATAATGCTAACTTGCAAAATTTCCCTGCATTTTTAAACAATGGAGAAATGATGGTGGGATGATACTTAGAAGAATGGCTTCTTGTCAGTCTCCACTGACAAAAATAGGCAACACCAAGTCAGCTACGCCTCAGCATAGTTATGTCCGTAGCAGCCATATTTGGTTTCAGTAGGCACATACACACGTTATCACAATTAAGGTGAAACGCTGAAAACCTGAAAAGGATTGTCAACATACTGGTTAATTGAAAAGCTCTGAGGCATACTTCTTGGAACTAGCCAGTTTCCTGTGCCCACGCATAGACAAGTATATAGAACCATGGTGGATTCCCAGCTCATGAAGCAAAGGATTCTTAAAGGAACGGGATTACCATGCGGATGCTGTTTAATTCTCTGAAACAGATCCGCAGTTTTCACCTGCCATACTAATACCCACTTCTCCTCTCTGGGGATAATAAAAACCAACCGGGGAACTGACAGAGGGCCTGACCAACACATCCACACCGACCCCAGAGGAAAAAAACAAAGAAAAACACCGTAGCCTCCAGCTACTAATTATAATGCTAACTTGCAAAATTTTCCGGCATTTTTAAACAATGGAAAAATGATGGTGAGATGATACTTACAAGAATGGATTCTTGTCAGTCTCCACTAACAAAATAGGCAAAACCAAGTCAGCTACGCCTCAGCGTAGTTATGTCCGTCGCAGCCTTCTTGGGTTTCAGGAGACACAAACAAAGTTTCTCACAATTATGGTGAAACGCTGAACACCTGCAAATAATTTTCAACGTAGTGGTTAATTGAAAAGCTCTGCGGCATACTTCTTGGAACAAGCCAGTTACCTGTTCCCACGCAAAGAGGAGTATATAGAACCATGGTGGATTTCCAGCTGATGAAGTAAAGGATTATTAAAGGAACGGGATGACCATGGGGATCATCGTTAATTCTCTGAAACAGAATCCGCCCTTTTCACCTGCCAAACACATGCCCACTTCTCCTCTCTGGGGATAATAAAAACTATCCAGCGAACTGACAGAGGGCCTGACCCCCACCATCCACATCGACCACACACAAAAAAAAAAACCGTACCCTCCAGCTACTAATTATAATGCTAACTTGCAAAATTTCCCTGCATTTTAAAACAATGGAAAAATGGTGGTGGGATGATACTTAGAAGAATAGCTTCTTGTCAGTCTCCACTAACAAAAATAGGCAACACCAAGTCAGCTACTCCTCAGCATAGTTATGTCCGTCGCAGCCTTCTTGGGTTTCAGGAGGCACAAACAAAGGTTCTCACAATTATGGTGAAACGCTGAACACCTGCAAATAATTTTCAACGTAGTGGTTAATTGAAAAGCTCTGCGGCATACTTCTTGGAACAAGCCAGTTACCTGTTCCCACGCAAAGAGGAGTATATAGAACCATGGTGGTTTTCCAGCTGATGAAGTAAAGGATTATTAAGGGAACGGGATGACCATGGGGATCATCGTTAATTCTCTGAGACAGAATCCGCCCATTTCACCTCCCAAACACATGCCTACTTCTCCTCTCTGGGAATAATAAAAACTAACCAGCGAACTGACAGAGGGCCTGACCCCCACCATCCACATCGACCACACACACAAAAAAAACCGTACCCTCCAGCTACTAATTATAATGCTAACTTGCAAAATTTCCCTGCATTTTAAAACAATGGAAAAATGGTGGTGGGATGATACTTAGAAGAATGGCTTCTTGTCAGTCTCCACTAACAAAAATAGGCAACAACAAGTCAGCTACTCCTCAGCATAGTTATGTCCGTCGCAGCCTTCTTGGGTTTCAGGGGGCACAAAAACACGTTATCACAATTATGGTGAAACGCTGAACACCTGCAAATAATTTTCAACGTACTGGTTAATTGAAAAGCTCTGCGGCATACTTCTTCGAACAAGCCAGTTACCTGTTCCCACGCAAAGAGGAGTATATAGAACCATGGTGGATTTCCAGCTGATGAAGCAAAGGATTATTAAAGGAACGGGATAACCCTGGGGATCACCGTTAATTCTCTGAAACAGAATCCGCCCTTTTCACCTCCCAAACACATGCCCACTTCTCCTCTCTGGGGATAATAAAAACTAACCAGTGAACTGACAGAGGGCCTGACCCCCCCCCATCCACATCGACCACACACAAAAAAAAAAAACCGTACCCTCTAGCTACTAATTTTAATGCTAACTTGCAAAATTTCCCTGCATTTTAAAACAATGGAAAAATGGTGGTGGGATGATACTTAGAAGAATAGCTTCTTGTCAGTCTCCACTAACAAAAATAGGCAACACCAAGTCAGCTACTCCTCAGCATAGTTATGTCCGTCGCAGCCTTCTTGTGTTTCAGGAGGCACAAACAAAGGTTCTCACAATTATGGTGAAACGCTGAACACCTGCAAATAATTTTCAACGTAGTGGTTAATTGAAAAGCTCTGCGGCATACTTCTTGGAACAAGCCAGTTACCTGTTCCCACGCAAAGAGGAGTATATAGAACCATGGTGGTTTTCCAGCTGATGAAGTAAAGGATTATTAAGGGAACGGGATGACCATGGGGATCATCGTTAATTCTCTGAAACAGAATCCGCCCATTTCACCTCCCAAACACATGCCTACTTCTCCTCTCTGGGGATAATAAAAACTAATCAGCGAACTGACAGAGGGCCTGACCCCCACCATCCACATCGACCACACACACAAAAAAAACCGTACCCTCCAGCTACTAATTATAATGCTAACTTGCAAAATTTCCCTGCATTTTAAAACAATGGAAAAATGGTGGTGGGATGATACTTAGAAGAATGGCTTCTTGTCAGTCTCCACTAACAAAAATAGGCAACAACAAGTCAGCTACTCCTCAGCATAGTTATGTCCGTCGCAGCCTTCTTGGGTTTCAGGGGGCACAAACACACGTTATCACAATTATGGTGAAACGCTGAACACCTGCAAATAATTTTCAACGTACTGGTTAATTGAAAAGCTCTGCGGCATACTTCTTCGAACAAGCCAGTTACCTGTTCCCACGCAAACAGGAGTATATAGAACCATGGTGGATTTCCAGCTGATGAAGCAAAGGATTATTAAAGGAACGGGATGACCCTGGGGATCACCGTTAATTCTCTGAAACAGAATCCGCCCTTTTCACCTGCCAAACACATGCCCACTTCTCCTCTCTGGGGATAATAAAAACTAACCAGTGAACTGACAGAGGGCCTGACCCCCCCCCCATCCACATCGACCACACAGAAAAAAAAAAACCGTACCCTCCAGCTACTAATTTTAATGCTAACTTGCAAAATTTCCCGCATTTTAAAATAATGGAAAAATGGTGGTGGGATGATACTTAGAAGAATGGCTTCTTGTCAGTCTCCACTAACGAAAATAGGCAACACCAAGTCAGCTACTCCTCAGCATAGTTATGTCCGTCGCAGCCTTCTAGGGTTTCAGGAGGCACAAACAAAGGTTCTCACAATTATGGTGAAACGCTGGACACCTGCAAATAATTTTCAACGTAGTGGTTAATTGAAAAGCTCTGCGGCATACTTCTTGGAACAAGCCAGTTACCTGTTCCCACGCAAAGAGGAGTATATAGAACCATGGTGGATTTCCAGCTGATGAAGTAAAGGATTATTAAAGGAAAGGGAAAACCATGGGGATCATCGTTAATTCTCTGAAACAGAATCCGCCCTTTTCACCTGCCAAACACATGCCCACTTCTCCTCTCTGGGGATAATAAAAACTAACGAGCGAACTGACAGAGGGCCTTACCCCCCCCATCCACATCGACCACACACACAAAAAAAAAACCGTACCCTCCAGCTACTAATTATAATGCTAACTTGCAAAATTTCCCTGCATTTTTAAACAATGGAGAAATGATGGTGGGATGATACTTAGAAGAATGGCTTCTTGTCAGTCTCCACTGACAAAAATAGGCAACACCAAGTCAGCTACGCCTCAGCATAGTTATGTCCGTAGCAGCCATATTTGGTTTCAGTAGGCACATACACACGTTATCACAATTATGGTGAAACGCTGAAAACCTGCAAAGGATTGTCAACATACTGGTTAATTGAAAAGCTCTGAGGCATACTTC
Source organism: Eulemur rufifrons (assembly GCF_041146395.1). Classification (NCBI taxonomy): domain Eukaryota; kingdom Metazoa; phylum Chordata; class Mammalia; order Primates; family Lemuridae; genus Eulemur; species Eulemur rufifrons. The sequence continues at coordinate 31,507 of NW_027182874.1, read as the reverse complement.
TTGGAACTAGCCAGTTTCCTGTGCCCACGCATAGACAAGTATATAGAACCATGGTGGATTCCCAGCTCATGAAGCAAAGGATTCTTAAAGGAACGGGATTACCATGCGGATCCTGTTTAATTCTCTGAAACAGATCCGCAGTTTTCACCTGCCATACTAATACCCACTTCTCCTCTCTGGGGATAATAAAAACCAACCGGGGAACTGACAGAGGGCCTGACCAACACATCCACACCGACCCCAGAGTAAAAAAACAAAGAAAAACACCGTAGCCTCCAGCTACTAATTATAATGCTAACTTGCAAAATTTTCCTGCATTTTTAAACAATGGAAAAATGATGGTGAGATGATACTTACAAGAATGGATTCTTGTCAGTCTCCACTAACAAAAATAGGCAAAACCAAGTCAGCTACGCCTCAGCGTAGTTATGTCCGTCGCAGCCTTCTTGGGTTTCAGGAGACACAAACAAAGTTTCTCACAATTATGGTGAAACGCTGAACACCTGCAAATAATTTTCAACGTAGTGGTTAATTGAAAAGCTCTGCGGCATACTTCTTGGAACAAGCCAGTTACCTGTTCCCACGCAAAGAGGAGTATATAGAACCATGGTGGATTTCCAGCTCATGAAGTAAAGGATTATTAAAGGAACGGGATGACCATGGGGATCATCGTTAATTCTCTGAAACAGAATCCGCCCTTTTCACCTGCCAAACACATGCCAACTTCTCCTCTCTGGGGATAATAAAAACTATCCAGCGAACTGACAGAGGGCCTGACCCCCACCATCCACATCGACCACACACAAAAAAAAAACCGTACCCTCCAGCTACTAATTATAATGCTAACTTGCAAAATTTCCCTGCATTTTAAAACAATGGAAAAATGGTGGTGGGATGATACTTAGAAGAATAGCTTCTTGTCAGTCTCCACTAACAAAAATAGGCAACACCAAGTCAGCTACTCCTCAGCATAGTTATGTCCGTCGCAGCCTTCTTGGGTTTCAGGAGGCACAAACAAAGGTTCTCACAATTATGGTGAAACGCTGAACACCTGCAAATAATTTTCAACGTAGTGGTTAATTGAAAAGCTCTGCGGCATACTTCTTGGAACAAGCCAGTTACCTGTTCCCACGCAAAGAGGAGTATTGAGAACCATGATGGATTTCCAGCTGATGAAGTAAAGGATTACTAAAGGAACGGGATGACCATGGGGATCATCGTTAATTCTCTGAAACAGAATCCGCCCTTTTCACCTACCAAACACATGCCCACTTCTCCTCTCTGGTGATAATAAAAACTAACCAGCGAACTGACAGAGGGCCTGACCCCCCCCCCCATCCACATCGACCACACACAAAAAAAAAAAACCGTAGCCTCCAGCTACTAATTATAATGCTAACTTGCAAAATTTCCCTGCATTTAAAAACAATGGAAAAATGGTGGTGGGATGATACTTAGAAGAATGGCTTCTTGTCAGTCTCCACTAACAAAAATAGGCAAAACCAAGTTAGCTACTCCTAAGCATAGTTATGACCGTCGCAGCCTTCTTGGGTTTCAGGAGGCAAAAACAAACGTCATCACAATTATGGTGAAACGCTGAACACCTGCAAATAATTTTCAACGTAGTGGTTAATTGAAAAACTCTGTGGCATACTTCTTGGAACAAGCCAGTTACCTGTTCCCACGCAGAGAAGAGTATATAGAACCATGGTGGATTTCCAGCTGATGAAGCAAAGGATTATTAAAGGAACGGGATAACCCTGGGGATCACCGTTAATTCTCTGAAACATAATCCGCCCTTTTCACCTGCCAAACACATGCCCACTTCTCCTCTCTGGGGATAATAAAAACTAACCAGCGAACTGACAGAGGGCCTGAGCACCCCCCCATCCACATCGACCCCACACAAAAAAAAAAAACCGTACTCTCCAGCTACTAATTATAATGCTAACTTGGAAAATTTCCCTGCATTTTAAAACAATGGAAAAATGGTGGTGGGATCATACTTAGAAAAATGGCTTCTTGTCAGTCTCCAGAAACAAAAATAGGCAACACCAAGTCAGCTGCTCCTCAGCATAGTTATGTCCGTCGCAGCCTTCTTGGGTTTCAGGAGGGACATACAAACGTTATCAAAATTATGGTGAAACGCTGAAAACCTGCAAATAATTTTCAACTACTGGTTAATTTGAAAACTCTCCAGCATACTTCTTGGAACAAGCCAGGTACCTGTGCCCACGCATAGAGGAGTATATAGAAACATGGTGGAATCTCAGCTGATGAAGCAAAGGATTCTTAAAGGAATGAGATGACCATGGGGATCCTGTTTAATTCTCTGAAACAGAATCCCCACTTTTCACCTGCCAACCACATGCCCACTACTCTGCTCTGGGGATATTAAAAACAAACCAGCGATCTGACAGAGGGCCTGAACACCCATCCTGACCGACCCCACAAAACAAAAAAGTACCCTCCAGCTACTAATTATAATGCCAATTTGCAAAATTTCCCTGCATTTTAAAACAATGGAAAAATGGTGGTGGAATGATACTTAGAAGAATGGCTTCTTGTCAGTCTCCACTGACAAAAATAGGCAACACCAAGTCAGCTACGCCTCAGCATAGTTATGTCCGCCGCAGCCTTCTTGGGTTTCAGGAGGCACAAACAAACGTTATCACAATTATGGTGAAACACTGAACACCTGCAAATAATTTTCAACGTAGTGGTTAATTGAAAAGCTCTGCGGCATACTTCTTAGAACAAGCCAGTTACCTGTTCCCACGCAAAGAGGAGTATAGAGAACCATGGTGGATTTCCAGCTGATGAAGTAAAGAATTATTAAAGGAACGGGATGACCATGGGGATCATCGTTAATTCTCTGAAACAGAATCCGCCCTTTTCACCTGCCAAACACATGCCCACTTCTCCTCTCTGGGGATAATAAAAACCAACCAGCGAACTGACAGAGGGCCTGACCCCACCATCCACATTGACTACACAAAAAAAAAAAAAACCGTACCCTCCAGCTACTAATTATAATGCTAACTTGCAAAATTTCCCTGCATTTTAAAACAATGGAAAAATGGTGGTGGGATCATACTTAGAAGAATGGCTTCTTGTCTATCTCCACTAACAAAAATAGGTAACACCAAGTCAGCTACTCCTCAGCATAGTTATGTCCGTCGCAGCCTTCTTGGGTTTCAGGAGGGACATACAAACGTTATCAAAATTATGGTGAAACGCTGAAAACCTGCAAATAATTTTCAGCGTACTGGTTAATTTGAAAACTCTCCAGCATAATTCTTGGAACAAGCCTGGTACCTGTGACCACGCATAGAGGACTATATAGAAACATGGTGGAATCCCAGCTGATGAAGCAAAGGATTCTTAAAGGAATGAGATGACCATGCGGATCCTGTTTAATTCTCTGAAACAGAATCTGCTCTTTTCACCTGCCAAACACATGTCCACTACTCTTCTCTGGGGATAATAAAAACAAACCAGCGATCTGACAGAGGGCCTGAACACCCATCCTGACCGACCCCACAAAACAAAAAAGTACCCTCCAGCTACTAATTATAATGCCAATTTGCAAAATTTCCCTGCATTTTAAAACAATGGAAAAATGGTGGTGGGATCATACTTAGAAGAATGGCTTCTTGTCAGTCTCCACTGACAAAAATAGGCAACACCAAGTCAGCTACGCCTCAGCATAGTTATGTCCGTAGCAGCCATATTTGGTTTCAGTAGGCACATACACACGTTATCACAATTATGGTGAAACGCTGAAAACCTGCAAAGGATTGTCAACATACTGGTTAATTGAAAAGCTCTGAGGCATACTTCTTGGAACTAGCCAGTTTCCTGTGCCCACGCATAGACAAGTATATAGAACCATGGTGGATTCCCAGCTCATGAAGCAAAGGATTCTTAAAGGAACGGGATTACCATGCGGATCCTGTTTAATTCTCTGAAACAGATCCGCAGTTTTCACCTGCCATACTAATACCCACTTCCCCTCTCTGGGGATAACAAAAACCAACCGGGGAACTGACAGAGGGCCTGACCAACACATCCACACCGACCCCACAGGAAAAAAAAAAAAAAAAAAACACCGTAGCCTCCAGCTACTAATTATAATGCTAACTTGCAAAATTTTCCTGCATTTTTAAACAATGGAAAAATGATGGTGAGATGATACTTACAAGAATGGATTCTTGTCAGTCTCCACTAACAAAAATAGGCAAAACCAAGTCAGCTACTCCTCAGCATAGTTAGGTCCGTCGCAGCCTTCTTGGGTTTCAGGAGGCACAAACACACGTTATCACAATTATGGTGAAACGATGACACCTGCAAATAATTTTCAACGTACTGCTTAATTGAAAAGCTCTGCGGCATACTTCTTGGAACAAGCCAGTTACCTGTTCCCACGCAAACAGGAGTATATAGAACCATGGTGGATTTCCAGCTGATGAAGTAAAGGATTATTAAAGGAACGGGATGACCATGGGGATCATCGTTAATTCTCTGAAACAGAATCCGCCCTTTTCACCTGCCACACACATGTCCACTTCTCCTCTCTGGGGATAATAAAAACTAACCAGCGAACTGACAGAGGGCCTGACCCCCCCCATCCACATCGACCACACACAAAAAAAAAACCGTGCCCTCCAGCTACTAATTATAATGCTAACTTGCAAAATTTCCCTGCATTTTAAAACAATGGAAAAATGGTGGTGGGATGATACTTAGAAGAATGGCTTCTTGTCAGTCTCCACTAACAAAAATAGGCAACACCAAGTCAGCTACTCCTCAGCATAGTTATGTCCGTCGCAGCCTTCGTGGTTTCAGGAGGCACAAACACACGTTATCACAATTATGGTGAAACGCTGAACACCTGCAAATAATTTTCAACGTAGTGGTTAATTGAAAAGCTCTGCGGCATACTTCTTGGAACAAGCCAGTTACCTGTTCCCACGCAAACAGGAGTATATAGAACCATGGTGGATTTCCAGCTGATGAAGTAAAGGATTATTAAAGGAACGGGATGACCATGGGGATCATCGTTAATTCTCTGAAACAGAATCCGCCCTTTTCACCTGCCAAACACATGCCAATTCTCCTCTCTGGGGATAATAAAAACTAACCAGTGAACTGACAGAGGGCCAGACCCCCCCATCCACATCGACCACACACACAAAAAAAAACCGTACCCTCCAGCTACTAATTATAATGCTAACTTGCAAAATTTCCCTGCATTTTAAAACAATGGAAAAATGGTGGTGGGATGAGACTTAGAAGAATGGCTTCTTGTCAGTCTCCACTAACAAAAATAGGCAACACCAAGTCAGCTACTCCTCAGCATAGTTATGTCCGTCGCAGCCTTCTTGGGTTTCAGGAGGCACAAACACACGTTATCACAATTATGGTGAAACGCTGAACACCTGCAAATAATTTTCAACGTAGTGGTTAATTGAAAAGCTCTGCGGCATACTTCTTGGAACAAGCCAGTTACCCGTTCCCACGCAATGAGGAGTATATAGAACCATGGTGGATTTCCAGCTGATGAAGTAAAGAATTATTAAAGGAACGGGATTACCATGGGGATCATCGTTAATTCTCTGAAAGAGAATCCGCCCTTTTCACCTGCCAAACACATGCCCACTTCTCCTCTCTGGGGATAATAAAAACTAACCAGCGAACTGACAGAGGGCCTGACCCCCCGATCCACATCAACCACACACACACAAAAAAAAACCGTACCCTCCAGCTACTAATTATAATGCTAACTTGCAAAAGTTCCCTGCATTTTAAAACAATGGAAAAATGGTGGTGGGATGATACTTAGAAGAATGGCTTCTTGTCTGTCTCCACTAACAAAAATAGGCAACACCAAGTCAGCTACTCCTCAGCATAGTTATGTCCGTCGCAGCCTTCTTGGGTTTCAGGAGGGACATACAAACGTTATCAATATTATGGTGAAACGCTGAAAACCTGCAAATAATTTTCAACGTACTGGTTAATTTGAAAACTCTCCAGCATAATTCTTGGAAAAAGCCAGGTAACTGTGCCCACGCATAGAGGAGTATATAGAAACATGGTGGAATCCCAGCTGATGAAGCAAAGGATTCTTAAAGGAATGAGATGACCATGTGGATCCAGTTTAATTTTCTGAAACAGAATCCGCACTTTTCACCTGCCAAACACATGCCCACTACTCTTCTCTGGGGATAATAAAAACAAACCAGCGATCTGACAGAGGGCCCAAACACCCATCCTGACCGACCCCACAAAAAAAAAAGTACCCTCCAGCTACTAATTGTAATGCCAATTTGCAAAATTTCCCTGCATTTTTAAACAATGGAGAAATGATGGTGGGATGATACTTAGAAGAATGGCTTCTTGTCAGTCTCCACTGACAAAAATAGGCAACACCAAGTCAGCTACGCCTCAGCATAGTTATGTCCGTCGCAGCCTTCTTGGGTTTCAGGAGGCACAAACAAATGTTATCACAATTATGGTGAAACACTGAACACCTGCAAATAATTTTCAACGTAGTGGTTAATTGAAAAGCTCTGCGGCATACTTCTTAGAACAAGCCAGTTACCTGTTCCCACGCAAAGAGGAGTATAGAGAACCATGGTGGATTTCCAGCTGATGAAGTAAAGGATTATTAAAGGAACGGGATGACCATGGGGATCATCGTTAATTCTCTGAAACAGAATCCGCCCTTTTCACCGGCCAAACACATGCCCACTTCTCCTCTCTGGGGATAATAAAAACCAACCAGCGAACTGACAGAGGGCCTGACCCCACCATCCACATTGACTACACAAAAAAAAAAAAAAAACCGTACCCTCCAGCTACTAATTATAATGCTAACTTGCAAAATTTCCCTGCATTTTAAAACAATGGAAAAATGGTGGTGGGATCATACTTAGAAGAATGGCTTCTTGTCTGTCTCCACTGACAAAAATAGGCAACACCAAGTCAGCTACTCCTCAGCATAGTTATGTCCGTCGCAGCCTTCTTGGGTTTCAGGAGGGACATACAAAAGTTATCAAAATTATGGTGAAACGCTGAAAAGCTGCAAATAATTTTCAGCGTACTGGTTAATTTGAAAACTCTCCAGCATGATTCTTGGAACAAGCCTGGTACCTGTGCCCACGCATAGAGGACTATATAGAAACATGGTGGAATCCCAGCTGATGAAGCAAAGGATTCTTAAAGGAATCAGATGACCATGCGGATCCTGTTTAATGCTCTGAAACAGAATCCGCACTTTTCACCTGCCAAACACATGCCCACTACTCTTCTCTGGGGATAATAAAAACAAACCAGCGATCTGACAGAGGGCCTGAAAACACATCCTGACCGACCCCACAAAACAAAAAAGTACCCTCCAGCTACTAATTATAATGCCAATTTGCAAAATTTCCCTGCATTTTTAAACAATGGAGAAAGGATGGTGGGATGATACTTAGAAGAATGGCTTCTTGTCAGTCTCCACTGACAAAAATAGGCAACACCAAGTCAGCTACGCCTCAGCATAGTTATGTTTGTAGCAGCCATATTTGGTTTCAGTAGACACATACACACGTTATCACAATTATGGTGAAACGCTGAAAACCTGCAAAGGATTGTCAACATACTGGTTAATTGAAAAGCTCTCAGGCATAGTTCTTGGAACTAGCCAGTTTCCTGTGCCCACGCATAGACAAGTATATAGAACCATGGTGGATTCCCAGCTCATGAAGCAAAGGATTCTTAAAGGAACGGGATTACCATGCGGATCCTGTTTAATTCTCTGAAACAGATCCGCAGTTTTCACCTGCCATACTAATACCCACTTCTCCTCTCTGGGGATAACAAAAACCAACCGGGGAACTGACAGAGGGCCTGACCAACACATCCACACCGACCCCACAGGAAAAAAAAAAAAAAAAAAAACCCTGGCCTCCAGCTACTAATTATAATGCTACCTTGCAAAATTTTCCTGCCTTTTTAAACAATGGAAAAATGATGGTGAGATGATACTTACAAGAATGGATTCTTGTCAGACTCCACTAACAAAAATAGGCAAAACCAAGTCAGCTACGCCTCAGCATAGTTATGTCAGTCGCACCCTTCTAGGGTTTCAGGAGGCACAAACAAAGGTTCTCAAAATTATGGTGAAACGCTGAACACCTGCAAATAATTTTCAACGTACTGGTTAATAGAAAAGCTCTGCGGCATACTTCTTGGAACAAGCCAGTTCCCTGTTCCCACGCAAAGAGGAGTATATAGAACCATGGTGGATTTCCAGCTGATGAAGTAAAGGATTATTAAAGGAACGGGATGACCATGGGGATCATCGTTAATTCTCTGAAACAGAATCCGCCCTTTTCACCTGCCAAACGCATGCCCACTTCTCCTCTCTGGGGATAATAAAAACTAACCAGCGAACTGACAGAGGGTCTGACCCCCACCATCCACATCGACCACACACAAAAAAAAACCGTACCTCCAGCTACTAATTATAATGCTAACTTCGAAAATTTCCCTGCATTTTAAAACAATGGAAAAATGGTGGTGGGATGATACCCAGAAGAATGGCTTCTTGTCAGTCTCCACTAACAAAAATAGGCAACACCAAGTCAGCTACTCCTCAGCATAGTTATGTCCGTCGCAGCCTTCTAGGGTTTCAGGAGGCACAAACAAAGGTTCTCACAATTATGGTGAAACGTTGGACACCTGCAAATAAATTTCAACGTAGTGGTTAATTGAAAAGCTCTGCGGCATACTTCTTGGAACAAGCCAGTTACCTGTTCCCACGCAAAGAGGAGTATATAGAACCATCGTGGATTTCCAGCTGATGAAGTAAAGGATTATTAAAGGAAAGGGATGACCATGGGGATCATCGTTAATTCTCTGAAACAGAATCCGCCCTTTTCACCTGCCAAACACATGCCCACTTCTCCTCTGTGGGGATAATAAAAACTAACGAGCGAACTGACAGAGGGCCTTACCCCCCCCATCCACATCGACCACACACACAAAAAAAAAACCGTACCCTCCAGCTACTAATTATAATGCTAACTTGCAAAATTTCCCTGCATTTTTAAACAATGGAGAAATGATGGTGGGATGATACTTAGAAGAATGGCTTCTTGTCAGTCTCCACTGACAAAAATAGGCAACACCAAGTCAGCTACGCCTCAGCATAGTTATGTCCGTAGCAGCCATATTTGGTTTCAGTAGGCACATACACACGTTATCACAATTATGGTGAAACGCTGAAAACCTGCAAAGGATTTTCAACATACTGGTTAATTGAAAAGCTCTGAGGCATACTTCTTGGAACTAGCCAGTTTCCTGTGCCCACGCATAGACAAGTATATAGAACCATGGTGGATTCCCAGCTCATGAAGCAAAGGATTCTTAAAGGAACGGGATTACCATGCGGATCCTGTTTAATTCTCTGAAACAGATCCGCAGTTTTCACCTGCCATACTAATACCCACTTCTCCTCTCTGGGGATAATAAAAACCAACCGGGGAACTGACAGAGGGCCTGATCAACACATCCACACCGACCCCACAGGAAAAAAAAAACAAAAAACACCGTAGCCTCCAGCTACTAATTATAATGCTAACTTGCAAAATTTTCCTGCCTTTTTAAACAATGGAAAAATGTGGTGAGATGATACTTACAAGAATGGATTCTTGTCAGTCTCCACTAACAAAAATAGGCAAAACCAAGTCAGCTACGCCTCAGCATAATTATGTCCGTCGCAGCCTTCTTGGGTTTCAGGAGACACAAACAAAGTTTCTCACAATTATGGTGAAACGCTGAACACCTGCAAATAATTTTCAACGTAGTGGTTAATTGAAAAGCTGTGCGACATACTTCTTGGAACAAGCCAGTTACCTGTTCCCACGCAAAGAGCAGTATATAGAACCATGGTGGATTTCCAGCTGATGAAGTAAAGGATTATTAAAGGAACGGGATGAACATGGGGATCGTCGTTAATTCTATGAAACAGAATCCGCCCTTTTCACCTGCCAAACACATGCCCACTTCTCCTCTCTGGGGATAATAAAAACTATCCAGCGAACTGACAGAGGGCCTGACCCCCACCATCCACATCGACCACACACAAAAAAAAAACCGTACCCTCCAGCTACTAATTATAATGCTAACTTGCAAAATTTCCCTGCATTTTAAAACAATGGAAAAATGGTGGTGGGATGATACTTAGAAGAATAGCTTCTTGTCAGTCTCCACTAACAAAAATAGGCAACACCAAGTCAGCTACTCCTCAGCATAGTTATGTCCGTCGCAGCCTTCTTGGGTTTCAGGAGGCAAAAACAAAGGTTCTCACAATTATGGTGAAACGCTGAACACCTGCAAATAATTTTCAACGTAGTGGTTAATTGAAAAGCTCTGCGGCATACTTCTTGGAACAAGGCAGTTACCTGTTCCCACGCAAAGAGGAGTATTGAGAACCATGGTGGATTTCCAGCTGATGAAGTAAAGGATTACTAAAGGAAAGGGATGACCATGGGGATCATCGTTAATTCTCTGAAACAGAATCCGCCCTTTTCACCTGCCAAACACATGCCCACTTCTCCTCTCTGGGGATAATAAAAACTAACCAGCGAACTGACAGAGGGCCTGACCGCCCCCCCATCCACATCGACCACACACACAAAAAAAAAAAACCGTACCCTCCAGCTAGTAATTATAATGCTAACTTGCAAAATTTCCCTGCATTTAAAAACAATGGAAAAATGGTGGTGGGATGATACTTAGAAGAATGGCTTCTTGTCAGTCTCCACTAACAAAAATAGGCAACACCAAGTCAGCTACTCCTCAGCATAGTTATGACCGTCGCAGCCTTCTTGGGTTTCAGGAGGCAAAAACAAACGTCATCACACTTATGGTGAAACGCTGAACACCTGCAAATAATTTTCAACGTAGTGGTTAATTGAAAAACTCTGTGGCATACTTCTTGGAACAAGCCAGTTACCTGTTCCCACGCAAAGAAGAGTATATAGAACCATGGTGGATTTCCAGCTGATGAAGTAAAGGATTATTAAAGGAACGGGATGACCATTGGGATCATCGTTAATTCTCTGAAACAGAATCCGCCCTTTTCACCTGCCAAACACATGCCCACTTCTCCTCTCTGGGGATAATAAAAACTAACCAGCGAACTGACAGAGGGCCTGACCCCCCCGCCATCCACATCGACCACACACAAAAAAAAAAAACCGTACCCTCCAGCTACTAATTATAATGCTAACTTGGAAAATTTCCCTGCATTTTAAAACAATGGAAAAATGGTGGTGGGATCATACTTATAAGAATGGCTTCTTGTCAGTCTCCAGAAACAAAAATAGGCAACACCACGTCAGCTACTCCTCAGCATAGTTATGTCCGTCGCAGCCTTCTTGGGTTTCAGGATGGACATACAAACGTTATCAAAATTATGGTGAAACGCTGAAAACCTGCAAATAATTTTCAACTACTGGTTAATTTGAAAACTCTCCAGCATACTTCTTGGAACAAGCCAGGTACCTGTGCCCACGCATAGAGGATTATATAGAAACATGGTGGAATCTCAGCTGATGAAGCAAAGGATTCTTAAAGGAATGAGATGACCATGGGGATCCTGTTTAATTCTCTGAAACAGAATCCGCACTTTTCACCTGCCAAACACATGCCCACTACTCTTCTCTGGGGATAATAAAAACAAACCAGCGATCTGACAGAGGGCCTGAACACCCATCCTGACCGACCCCACAAAACAAAAAAGTACCCTCCTGCTACTAAATATAATGCCAATTTGCAAAATTTCCCTGCATTTTTAAACAATGGAGAAATCATGGTGGGATGATACTTAGAAGAATGGCTTCTTGTCAGTCTCCACTGACAAAAATAGGCAACACCAAGTCAGCTACGCCTGAGCATAGTTATGTCCGTAGCAGCCATATTTGGTTTCAGTAGGCACATACACACGTTATCACAATTATGGTGAAACGCTGAAAACCTGCAAAGGATTGTCAACATACTGGTTAATTGAAAAGCTCTGAGGCATACTTCTTGGAAGAAGCCAGTTACCTGTTCCCACGCAAAGAGGAGTATATAGAACCATGGTGGATTTCCAGCTGATGAAGTAAAGGAATATTAAAGAAACTGGATGACCATGGGGATCATCGTTAATTTTCTGAAACAGAAACCGCCCTTTTCACCTGCCAAACACATGCCCACTTCTCCTCTCTGGGGATAATAAAAACTAACCAGCGAACTCACAGAGGGCCTGACCCCCCCCATCCACATCGACCACACACACAAAAAAAAACCGTACCCTCCAGCTACTAATTATAATGCTAACTTGCAAAATTTCCCTGCATTTTAAAACAATGGAAAAATGGTGGTGGGATGATACTTAGAAGAATGGCTTCTTGTCAGTCTCCACTAACAAAAATAGGCAACACCAAGTCAGCTACTCCTCAGCATAGCTATGTCCATCGCAGCCTTCTTGGGTTTCAGGAGGCACAAACAAACGTTATCACAATTATGGTGAAACGCTGAACACCTGCAAATAATTTTCAACGTAGTTGTTAATTGAAAAGCTCTGCGGCATACTTCTTGGAACAAGCCAGTTACCTGTTCCCACGCAAAGAGGAGTATATAGAACCATGGTGGATTTCCAGCTGATGAAGTAAAGGATTATTAAAGGAACGGGACGACCATGGGGATCATCGTTAATTCTCTGAAACAGAATCCGCCCTTTTCACCTGCCAAACAGATGCCCACTTCTCCTCTCTGGGGATAATAAAAACTAACCAGCGAACTGACAGAGGGCCTGACCCCCCCATCCACATCGACCACACACACAAAAAAAACCGTACCCTCCAGCTACTAATTATAATGCTAACTTGCAAAAGTTCCCTGCATTTTAAAACAATGGAAAAATGGTGGTGGGATCATACTTAGAAGAATGGCTTCTTGTCTGTCTCCACTAACAAAAATAGGCAACACCAAGTCAGCTACTCCTCAGCATAGTTATGTCCGTCGCAGCCTTCTTGGGTTTCAGGAGGGACATACAAACGTTATCAAAATTATGGTGAAATGCTGAACACCTGCAAATAATTTTCAAGGTACTGGTTAATTTGAAAACTCTCCAGCATAGTTCTTGGAACAAGCCAGGTACCTGTGCCCACGCATAGAGGAGTATATAGAAACATGGTGGAATCCCAGCTGATGAAGCAAAGGATTCTTAAAGGAATGAGATGACCATGCGGATCCTGTTTAATTCTCTGAAACAGAATCCGCACTTTTCACCTGCCAAACACATGCCCACTACTCTTCTCTGGGGATAATAAAAACAAACCAGCGATCTGACAGAGGGCCCGAACACCCATCCTGACCGACCCCACAAAACAAAAAAGTACCCTCCAGCTACTAATTATAATGCCAATTTGCAAAATTTCCCTGCATTTTTATACAATGGAGAAAGGATGGTGGGATGATACTTAGAAGAATGGCTTCTTGTCAGTCTCCACTGACAAAAATAGGCAACACCAAGTCAGCTACGCCTCAGCATAGTTATGTCCGTAGCAGCCATATTGGGTTTCAGTAGGCACATACACATGTTATCACAATTATGCTGAAACACTGAAAACCTGCAAGGATTGTCAACATACTGGTTCATTGAAAAGCTCTGAGGCATACTTCTTGGAACTAGCCAGTTTCCTGTGCCCACGCATAGACAAGTATATAGAACCATGGTGGATTCCCAGGTCATGAAGCAAAGGATTCTTAAAGGAACGGGATTACCATGCGGATCCTGTTTAATTCTCTGAAACAGATCCGCAGTTTTCACCTGCCATACTAATACCCACTTCTCCTCTCTGGGGATAATAAAAACCAACTGGGGAACTGACAGAGGGCCTGACCAACACATCCACACCGACCCCACAGGAAAAAAAAAAAAAAAACACCGTAGCCTCCAGCTACTAATTATAATGCTAACTTGCAAAACTTTCCTGCATTTTTAAACAATGGAAAAATGATGGTGAGATGATACTTAGAAGAATGGATTCTTGTCAGTCTCCACTAACAAAAAGAGGCAACACCAAGTCAGCTACGCCTCAGCATAGTTATGTCCGTCGCAGCCTTCTTGGGTTTCAGGAGGCACAAACAGACGTTATCACAATTATGGTGAAACGCTGAACACCTGCAAATAATTTTCAACGTAGTGGTTAATTGAAAAGCTCTGCGGCATACTTCTTGGAACAAGCCAGTTACCTGTTCCCATGCAAAGAGGAGTATATAGAACCATGGTGCATTTCCAGCTGATGAAGTAAAGGATTATTAAAGGAACGGGATGACCATGGAGATCATCGTTAATTCCCTGAAACAGAATCCGCCCGTTTCACCTGCCAAACACATGCCCACTTCTCCTCTCTGGGGTTAATAAAAACTAACCAGCGAACTGACAGAGGGCCTGACCCCCAGCATCCACATCGACCACACACACAAAAAAAACCGAACCCTCCATCTACTAATTATAATACTAACTTGCAAAATTTCCCTGCATTTTAAAACAATGGAAAAATGGTGGTGGGATGATACTTAGAAGAATGGCTTCTTGTGAGTCTCCACTAACAAAAATAGGCAACACCAAGTCAGCTACTCCTCAGCATAGTTATGTCCGTCGCAGCCTTCTTTGGTGTCAGGAGGCACAAACACACGTTATCACAATTATGGTGAAACGCTGAGCACCTGTAAATAATTTTCAACGTAGTGGTTAATTGAAAAGCTCTGCGGCATACTTCTTGGAACAAGCCAGTTACCTGTTTCCATGCAAAGAGGTGTATATAGAACAATGGTGGAATCCCAGCTGATGAAGCAAAGGATTCTTAAAGGAATGAGATGAACATGCGGATCCTGTTTAATTCTCTGAAACAGAATCCGCACTTTTCACCTGCCAAACACATGGCCACTACTCTTCTCTGGGGATAATAAAAACAAACCAGCGATCTGACAGAGGGCCTGAACACCCATCCTGACCGACCCCACAAAACAAAAAAGTACCCTCCAGCTACTAATTATAATGCCAATTTGCAAAATTTCCCTGCATTTTTAAACAATGGAGAAATGATGGTGGGATGATACTTAGAAGAATGGCTTCTTGTCAGTCTCCACTAACAAAAATAGGCAACACCAAGTCAGCTACGCCTCAGTATAGTTATGTCCGTAGCAGCCATATTTGATTTCAGTAGGCACATACACACGTTATCACAATTATGGTGAAACGCTGAAAACCTGCAAAGGATTGCCAACATACTGGTTAATTGAAAAGCTCTGAGGCATACTTCTTGGAACTAGCCAGTTTCCTGTGCCCACGCATAGAGAAGTATATAGAACCATGGTGGATTCCCAGCTCATGAAGCAAAGGATTCTTAAAGGAACGGGATTACCATGCGGATCCTGTTTAATTCTCTGAAACAGAATCCGCCCTTTTGACCTGCCAAACACATGCCCACTTCTCCTCTCTGGGGATAAGAAAAACAAACCAGCGAACTGACAGAGGGCCTGACCAACACATCCACACCGACCCCACAGGAAAAAAAAAAAAAAACACCGTAGCCTCCACCTACTAATTATAATGCTAACTTGCAAAATTTCCCTGCATTTTAAAACAATGGAAAAATGGTGGTGGGATGATACTTAGAAGAATGGCTTCTTCTCAGTCTCCACTAACAAAAATAGGCAACACCAAGTCACCTACGCCTCAGCATAGTTATGTCCGTCGCAGCCTTCTTGGGTTTCAGAAGGCACAAACAAACGTTATCACAATTATGGTGAAACGCTGAACACCTGCAAATAATTTTCAACGTACTGGTTAATTGAAAAGCTCTGCGGCATACTTCTTGGAACAAGCTAGTTACCTGTTCCCACGCAAACAAGAGTATATAGAACCATGGTGGATTTCCAGCTGATGAAGTAAAGAATTATTAAAGGAATGGGATGACCATGGGGATCATCGTTAATTCTCTGAAACAGAATCCGCCCTTTTCACCTGCCAAACACATGCCCACTTCTCCTCTCTGGGGATAATAAAAACTAACCAGCGAACTGACAGAGGGCCTGAAGCCCCCATCCACATCGACCACACACAAAAAAAATCCGAACCCTCCAGCTGCTAATTATACTGCTAACTTGAAAAATTTCCCTGCATTTTAAAACCATGGAAAAATGATGGTGGGATGATACTTAGAAGAATGGCTTCTTGTCAGTCTCCACTGACAAAAATAGGCAACACCAAGTCAGCTACGCCTCAGCATAGTTATGTCCGTAGCAGCCATATTTGGTTTCAGTAGGCACATACACACGTTATCACAATTATGGTGAAACGCTGAAAACCTGCAAAGGATTGTGAACATACTGGTTAATTGAAAAGCTCTGACGCATACTTCTTGCAACTAGCCAGTTTCCTGTGCCCACGCATAGACAAGTATATAGAACCATGGTGGATTCCCAGCTCATGAAGCAAAGGATTCTTAAAGGAACGGGATTACCTTGCGGATCCTGTTTAATTCTCTGAAACAGATCCGCAGTTTTCACCTGCCATACTAATACCCACTTCTCCTCTCTGGGGATAATAAAAACCAACCGGGGAACTGGCAGATGGCCTGACCAACACATCCACACCGACCCCACAGGAAAAAAAAAAAAAAAAAAAAAAAAAAACACCGTAGCCTCCAGCTACTAATTATAATGCTAACTTGCAAAATTTCCCTGCATTTTAAAACAATGGAAAAATGGTGGTGGGATGATACTTAGAAGAATGACTTCTTGTCAGTCCCCACTAACAAAAATAGGCAACACCAAGTCAGCTAATCCTCAGCATAGTTATGTCCGTCGCAGCCTTCTAGGGTTTCAGGAGGCACAAACACACGTTATCACAATTATGGTGAAACGCTGAACACCTGCAAATAATTTTCAACGTACTGGTTAATTGAAAAGCTCTGCGGCATACTTCTTGGAAGAAGGCAGTTACCTGTTCCCACGCAAAGAGGAGTATACAGAACCATGGTGGATTTCCAGCTGATGAAGTAAAGGATTATTAAAGGAACGGGATGACCATGGGGATCATCGTTAATTCTCTGAAACAGAATCCGCCCTTTTCACCTGCCAAACACATGCCCACTTCTCCTCTCTGGGGATAATAAAAACTAACCAGCGAACTGACAGAGGGCCTGACCCCCACCATCCACATCGACCACACACAAAAAAAAAACCGTACCCTCCAGCTACTAATTATAATGCTAACTTTCAAAATTTCCCTGCATTTTAAAACAATGGAAAAATGGTGGTGGGATGATACTTAGAAGAATGGCTTCTTGTCAGGCTCCACTAACAAAAATAGGCAACACCAAGTCAGCTACGCCTCAGCATAGTTATGTCCGTAGCAGCCATATTTGGTTT
Source organism: Eulemur rufifrons (assembly GCF_041146395.1). Classification (NCBI taxonomy): domain Eukaryota; kingdom Metazoa; phylum Chordata; class Mammalia; order Primates; family Lemuridae; genus Eulemur; species Eulemur rufifrons. Next base: position 14,026 of record NW_027182874.1, on the reverse strand, counting down.
CAGTAGGCACATACACACGTTATCACAATTATGGTGAAACGCTGAAAACCTGCAAAGGATTGTCAACATACTGGTTAATTGAAAAGCTCTGAGGCATACTTCTTGGAACAAGCCAGTTACCTGTTCCCACGGAAAGAGGAGTATATAGAACCATGGTGGATTCCCAGCTCATGAAGCAAAGGATTCTTAAAGGAACGGGATTACCATGCGGATCCTGTTTAATTCTCTGAAACAGACCCGCAGTTTTCACCTGCCATACTAATACCGACTTCTCCTCTCTGGGGATAATAAAAACCAATCGGGAAACTGACAGAGGGCCTGACCAACACATCCACTCCGACCCCACGGGAAAAAAACAAAACAAAACACCGTACCCTCCAGCTACTAATTATAATGCTAACTTGCAAAATTTCCCTGCAGTTTAAAACAATGGATAAATGGTTGTGGGATCATACTTAGAAGAATGGCTTCTTGTCTGTCTCCACTAACAAAAATAGGCAACACCAAGTCAGCTACGCCTCAGCATAGTTATGTCCGTCGCAGCCTTCTTGGGTTTCAGGAGGGACATACAAACGTTATCAAAATTATGGTGAAACGCTGAAAACCTGCAAATAATTTTCAACGGACTGGTTAATTTGAAAACTCTCCAGCATACTTCTTGGAACAAGCCAGGTACCTGTGCCCACGCATAGAGGAGTATATAGAAACATGGTGGAATCCCAGCTGATGAAGCAAAGGATTCTTAAAGGAATGAGATGACCATGCGGATCCTGTTTAATTCTCTGAAACAGAATCCGCACTTTTCACCTGCCAAACACATGCCCACTTCTCCTCTCTGGGCATAATAAAAACTAACCAGCGAACTGACAGAGGGCCTGACCCCCAGCATCCACATCGACCACACACAAAAAAAAAAAAACCGTACCCTCCAGCTACTAATTATAATGCTAACTTTCAAAATTTCCCTGCATTTTAAAACAATGGAAAAATGGTGGTGGGATGATACTTAGAAGAATGGCTTCTTGTCAGGCTCCACTAACAAAAATAGGCAACACCAAGTCAGCTACGCCTCAGCATAGTTATGTCCGTAGCAGCCATATTTGGTTTCAGTAGGCACATACACACGTTATCACAATTATGGTGAAACGCTGAAAACCTGCAAAGGATTGTCAACATACTGGTTAATTGAAAAGCTCTGAGGCATACTTCTTGGAACAAGCCAGTTACCTGTTCCCACGGAAAGAGGAGTATATAGAACCATGGTGGATTCCCAGCTCATGAAGCAAAGGATTCTTAAAGGAACGGGATTACCATGCGGATCCTGTTTAATTCTCTGAAACAGACCCGCAGTTTTCACCTGCCATACTAATACCGACTTCTCCTCTCTGGGGATAATAAAAACCAATCGGGAAACTGACAGAGGGCCTGACCAACACATCCACTCCGACCCCACGGGAAAAAAACAAAACAAAACACCGTACCCTCCAGCTACTAATTATAATGCTAACTTGCAAAATTTCCCTGCAGTTTAAAACAATGGATAAATGGTTGTGGGATCATACTTAGAAGAATGGCTTCTTGTCTGTCTCCACTAACAAAAATAGGCAACACCAAGTCAGCTACTCCTCAGCATAGTTATGTCCGTCGCAGCCTTCTTGGGTTTCAGGAGGGACATACAAACGTTATCAAAATTATGGTGAAACGCTGAAAACCTGCAAATAATTTTCAACGGACTGGTTAATTTGAAAACTCTCCAGCATACTTCTTGGAACAAGCCAGGTACCTGTGCCCACGCATAGAGGAGTATATAGAAACATGGTGGAATCCCAGCTGATGAAGCAAAGGATTCTTAAAGGAATGAGATGACCATGCGGATCCTGTTTAATTCTCTGAAACAGAATCCGCACTTTTCACCTGCCAAACACATGCCCACTTCTCCTCTCTGGGCATAATAAAAACTAACCAGCGAACTGACAGAGGGCCTGACCCCCAGCATCCACATCGACCACACACAAAAAAAAAAAAAACCGTACCCTCCAGCTACTAATTATAATGCTAACTTGCAAAATTTCCCTGCATTTTAAAACAATGGAAAAATGGTGGTGGGATGATACTTAGAAGAATGGCTTCTTGTCAGTCTCCACTAACAAAAATAGGCAACACCAAGTCAGCTACTCCTCAGCATAGTTATGTCCGTCGCAGCCTTCTTGGGTTTTAGGAGGCACAAACAAAGGTTCTCACAATTATGGTGAAACGCTGAACACCTGAAAATAATTTTCAACGTAGTGGTTAATTGAAAAGCTCTGCGGCATACTTCTTGGAACAAGGCAGTTATCTGTTCCCACGCTAAGAGGAGTATATAGAACCATGGTGGATTTCCAGCTGATGAAGTAAAGGATTATTAAAGGAACGGGATGACCATGGGGATCATCGTTAATTCTCTGAAACAGAATCCGCCCTTTTCACCTGCCAAACACATGCCCACTTCTCCTCTCTGGGGATAATAAAAACTAACCAGCGAACTGACAGAGGGCCTGACCCCCCCCATCCACATCGACCACACACACAAAAAAAAAAACCGTACCCTCCAGCTACTAATTATAATGCTAACTTGCAAAATTTCCCTGCATTTTAAAACAATGGAAAAATGGTGGTGGGATCATACTTAGAAGAATGGCTTCTTGTCTGTCTCCACTAACAAAAATAGGCAACACCAAGTCAGCTACTCCTCAGCATAGTTATGTCCGTCGCTGCCTTCTTGGGTTTCAGGAGGGACATACAAACGTTATCAAAATTATGGTGAAACGCTGAAAACCTGCAAATAATTTTCAACGTACTGGTTAATTTGAAAACTCTCCAGCATAATTCTTGGAACAAGCTAGGTACCTGTGCCCACGCATAGAGGAGTATATAGAAACATGGTGGAATCCCAGCTGATGAAGCAAAGGATTCTTAAAGGAATGAGATGACCATGCGGATCCTGTTTAATTCTCTGAAACAGAATCCGCACTTTTCACCTGCCAAACACATGCCCACTACTCTTCTCTGGGGATAATAAAAACAAACCAGCGATCTGACAGAGGGGCTGAACACCCATCCTGACCGACCCCACAAAACAAAAAAGTACCCTCCAGCTACTAATTATAACGCCAATTTGCAAAATTTCCCTGCGTTTTTAAACAATGGAGAAATGATGGTGGGATGATACTTAGAAGAATGGCTTATTGTCAGTCTCCACTGACAAAAATAGGCAACACCAAGTCAGCTACGCCTCAGCATAGTTATGTCCGTAGCAGCCATAATTGGTTTCAGTAGGCACATACACACGTTATCACAATTATGGTGAAACGCTGAAAACCTGCAAAGGATTGTCAACATACTGGTTAATTGAAAAGCTCTGAGGCATACTTCTTGGAACTAGCCAGTTTCCTGTGCCCACGCATAGACAAGTATATAGAACCATGGTGGATTCCCAGCTCATGAAGCAAAGGATTCTTAAAGCAACGGGATTACCATGCGGATCCTGTTTAATTCTCTGAAACAGATCCGCAGTTTTCACCTGCCATACTAATACCCACTTCTCCTCTCTGGGGATAATAAAAACCAACCGGGGAACTGACAGAGGGCCTGACCAACACATCCACACTGACCCCACAGGAAAAAAAAAAAAAAAAAAACACCGTAGCCTCCAGCTACTAATTATAATGCTAACTTGCAAAATTTTCCTGCATTCTTAAACAATGGAAAAATGATGGTGAGATGATACTTTCAAGAATGGATCCTTGTCAGTCTCCACTAACAAAAATAGGCAAAACCAAGTCAGCTACGCCTCAGCATAGTTATGTCCATCGCAGCCTTCTTGGGTTTCAGGAGGCACAAACAAAGGTTCTCACAATTATGGTGAAACGCTGAACACCTGCAAATAATTTTCAACGTAGTGGTTAATTGAAAAGCTCTGCGGCATACTTCTTGGAACAAGGCAGTTACCTGTTCCCACGCAAAGAGGAGTATAGAGAACGATGGTGGATTCCAGCTGATGAAGTAAAGGATTATTAAAGGAAAGGGATGACCATGGGGATCATAGTTAATTCTCTGAAACAGAATCCACCCTTTTCACCTCCCAAACACATGCCCAATTCTCCTCTCTGGGGATAATAAAAACTAACCAGCGAACTGACAGAGGGCCTGACCCCCCCCATCCACATCCACCACACACACAAAAAAAAAACCGTACCCTCCAGCTACTAATTATAATGCTAACTTGCAAAATTTCCCTGCATTTTAAAACGATGGAAAAATGGTGGTGGCATGATACTTAGAAGAATGGCTTCTTGTCAGTCTCCACTAACAAAAATAGGCAACACCAAGTCAGCTACTCCTCAGCATAATTATGTCCGTCGCTGCCTTCTTGGGTTTCAGGAGACACAAACAAAGGTTCTCACAATTATGGTGAAACGCTGAACATCGGCAAATAATTTTCAACGTAGTGGTTAATTGAAAAGCTCTGCGGCATACTTCTTGGAACAAGGCAGTTACCTGTTCCCACGCAAAGAGGAGTATAGAGAACCATGGTGGATTTCCAGCTGATGAAGTAAAGGATTATTAAAGGAACGGGATGACCATGGGGATCATCGTTAATTCTCTGAAACAGAATCCCCCCTTTTCACCTGCCAAACACATGCCCACTTCTCCTCTCTGGGGATAATATAAACTAACCAGCGAACTGACAGAGGGCCTGACCAACACATCCACATTGACCACACACACACAAAAGAAACCCTACCCTCCAGCTACTAATTACAATGCTAACTTGCAAAATTTCCCTGCATTTTAAAACAATGGAAAAATGGTGGTGGGATGATACTTAGAAGAATGGCTTCTTGTCAGTCTCCACTAACAAAAATAGGCAACACCAAGTCAGCTACTCCTCAGCATAGCTATGTCCATCGCAGCCTTCTTGGGTTTCAGGAGGCACAAACAAAGGTTCTCACAATTATGGTAAAATGCTGAACACCTGCAAATAATTTTCAACGTAGTGGTTAATTGAAAAGCTCTGCGGCATACTTCTTGGAACAAGGCAGTTACCTTTTCCCACGCAAAGAGGAGTATAGAGAACCATGGTGGATTTCCAGCTGATGAAGTAAAGGATTATTAAAGGAACGGGATGACCATGGGGATCATCGTTAATTCTCTGAAACAGAATCCGCCCTTTTCACCTGCCAAACACATACCCACTTCTCCTCTCTGGGGATAATAAAAAATAACCAGCGAACTGACAGAGGGCCTGACCCCCCCCCATCCACATCGACCACACCCACAAAAAAAAACCGTACCCTCCAGCTACTAATTATAATGCTAACTTGCAAAATTTCCCTGCATTTTAAAACAATGGAAAAATGGTGGTGGGATGATACTTAGAAGAATGGCTTCTTGTCAGTCTCCACTAACAAAAATAGGCAACACCAAGTCAGCTACGCCTCAGCATAGTTATGTCCGTCGCAGCCTTCTTGGGTTTCAGGAGGCACAAACAAAGGTTCTCACAATTATGGTAAAACGCTGAACACCTGCAAATAATTTTCAACGTACTGGTTAATTGAAAAGCTCTGCGGCATACTTCTTGGAACAAGGCAGTTACCTTTTCCCACGCAAAGAGGAGTATAGAGAACCATGGTGGATTTCCAGCTGATGAAGTAAAGGATTATTAAAGGAACGGGATGACCATGGGGATCATCGTTAATTCTCTGAAACAGAATCCGCCCTTTTCACCTGCCAAACACATACCCACTTCTCCTCTCTGGGGATAATAAAAAATAACCAGCGAACTGACAGAGGGCCTGACCCCCCCCCATCCACATCGACCACACCCACAAAAAAAAACCGTACCCTCCAGCTACTAATTATAATGCTAACTTGCAAAATTTCCCTGCATTTTAAAACAATGGAAAAATGGTGGTGGGATGATACTTAGAAGAATGGCTTCTTGTCAGTCTCCACTAACAAAAATAGGCAACACCAAGTCAGCTACTCCTCAGCATAGTTATGTCCGTCGCAGCCTTCTTGGGTTTCAGGAGGCACAAACAAAGGTTCTCACAATTATGGTAAAACGCTGAACACCTGCAAATAATTTTCAACGTAGTGGTTAATTGAAAAGCTCTGCGGCATACTTCTTGGAACAAGGCAGTTACCTGTTCCCACGCAAAGAGGAGTATAGAGAACCATGGTGGATTTCCAGCTGATGAAGTAAAGGATTATTAAAGGAACGGGATGACCATGGGGATCATCGTTAATTCTCTGAAACAGAATCCGCCCTTTTCACCTGCCAAACACGTGCCCACTTCTCCTCTCTGGGGATAATAAAAACTAACCAGCGAACTGACAGAGGGCCTGACCCCCCCATCCACATCGACCACACACACACAAAAAAAAAAAACCGTACCCTCCAGCTACTAATTATAATGCTAACTTGCAAAATTTCCCTGCATTTTAAAACAATGGAAAAATGGTGGTGGGATGATACTTAGAAGAATGGCTTCTTGTCAGTCTCCACTAACAAAAATAGGCAACACCAAGTCAGCTACGCCTCAGCATAGTTATGCCCGTGGCAGCCATGTTGGGTTTAAGGAGGCATATACAAATTTTATCATAATTATGTTGAAACGTGCTGAAAACCCGGCAAATAATTCTCAACGTACTGTTTAATTCAAAAGCTCTGTGGCATACTTCTTGGAAGAAGCCTGTTACCTGGGCCCACGCATAGAGGGGTCTGGAGAACCATGGTGGATTCCAAGGTGATGAATCTAAGGATTCTTAAAGGAACAGGCTGAAAAGTGCAGATCCTGACTGAAACAGGATTCGGACTTTTTGCCTGCAACACACATGCCCACTTCTCCTCTCTAGGGATAACAAAAACAACCCATCGGATTGACAGATGGCCTGCCCCCGCCCCCCACCACCCCACACAAAATCGTGCCCTCCAGCGACTGATCCTTATGCTATCTGGCAATACGTCCTCTGCCTTTTAAAATAATGGAGATAGAATGGTGGAATTATACCTAAAAGACTGGCTTATTGCCAGACTCCCATACCAAGTATTGGCAACAGCAAGTCACCTAGGCCTCAGCACACGTTTGTCCCTGGCAGCCATCTTGGGTTTAAGGAGGCACAGATGAACCTTATCACAATTATGGTGAAAGGTGCTGCAAAAGCGGTCAAGTAATTCTCATGGTAGTGGTTACTTGAAAAGCTCTGCGGCATAATTCTTTGAACTAGCCAGTTAACTGGGCCCACGCATAGAGCAGTCTAGAGGCCCATGGTGGATTCCCAGCTGATGAAGCAAGGGATTCTTAATGGAACGGGGTGAAAAGTGCGGTTTCTGTTTCAGTCTAAGACAGAAACGGGGTCCGAACTTTTTACCTGCCACACACATGCCCACTTCTCCGGTCTGGGGAAAATAAAAACCATCCAGCGAACTGACAGAGGGCCTGCGCCCCCCACCCACACCGACCCCACAAATAAAAATGTCCCCTCCAGCTACTAATTATTATGCTAACTTGCAAAGGTTTCCGTGCATTTTAAAATAATGGGGAAAGTATGGTGGAATGATACTTAAAAGAATGGCCTCCTTCCAGCCTCCAGTAACAAGTGTCGTGAAATCCAAGTGACCTAGGCCTCAGCATAGTTTTCTCCCTGGCAGCCATCTTGTGTTTAAGGAGGCACAGACGATCCTTATCACAATTATGGTGATATGTGCTGCAGAAACTGGCAAATAATTCTACACGTAGTGTTTATCTCAAAAGCTGTGCAGCATACATCTTGGTACAGGCCAGTTCATGGGCCCATGCATGGAGGGTTCTAAGGAACCATGGTGGATTCCCAGCTGATGAATCAAAGGATTTTTAATGGAACCGGCTGAAAAGTGCGGATACTGTTTCAGTCTAACTGAAACAGGATCCGCACATTTCACCTGCCACAAATATATCCACTTCCCTGTCTGGGCATAATAAACACGAACAACCAGACTGACAGAGGGACTGTCCCCCAAACCACCCCGATCCCACCCAAAAACGTCCCCTCCGTTGACTCATCCTTATGCTAACTGCCGAAAGTTGCTCACCTTTTAATATAAGGGAGAAAGGATGGGGCAATGATAATTAAAAGACTGGATTCTTGTCAGACTCCCGTACCAAGTATTGGCAACACCAAGCGAGAGAACCCTCAGTATAGGTTTGTCCATGGAAGCCATCTAGGGTTTAAGGAAGCACAAATGAACCTTATCAAAATTATGGTAAAAGTGCTGGAAAAGCTGGCAAATAATTTCCATGGTAGTGGTTATTTCAAATGCTCTGTGGCATACTTCTTTGAACTAGCCTGTTAAGTGGGTCCACACATAGTGGGGTGTAGAGAACTATGGTGGATTCCCAGCTGATGAAGCAAAGGATTCTTAAAGGAACAGGATGAAAAGTGCCGATCCTGTATCAGTCTAAGACTGAAACAGGATCCACACTTTTCACTTGCCACACACATGTCCACTTCTCCTCTCCGGGGATAATAAAAACAAACCACTGGACTGACAGAGGGCCTGGCTCTGCCTCTCCCACCCCACACAAAAACGTTTCCTCCAGCGACTCATCCTTAAGCTAAATGGCAATAGGTGCTCTGCCTTTTAAAATAGTTGTGAAAGGAAGGTGGAATGATACTTAAAGGAATGGCTTCTTGCCACGGACCAGTACCAATTATCGGCAACTCCAAGGGAGATTGGCCTAACCGTAGTTGTTTCTGTGGAAGCCAGCTTGGGTTTCAGGATGCACTGCCTAACCTTTTCACAATCATTGTGAAAGTTGCTGCAAAAACTGGCAAATAATACTCAATGTAGTGGTTATTTCCAAAGCTCTGCGGCATACATCTTGGAACTAGCCAGTTACCTGGACCCACACATAGAGGGGTCTCGACAGCCATGGTGGATTCCCAGCTGATGAATCAAAGGATTCGTAAAGGAACTGGCTGAAAAGTGCGGATCCTGTTTCAGTCTAAGACTGAAACAGGATCCGTACTTTTCACCTGCCACACACATGCCCACCTCTCCTCTTTGGGCATAATAAAGACAAACCACCAGACAGACAGAGAGCCTTCCCCTCAACGCACCACCCGACCCCACTCAAAAACGTCCCCTCCAGCAACTCATTCTTATGATAACTGGAAAAAGGTGTTCTGCCTTTTAAAATGATGGAGAAAGGATGGTGGAATGACTCTTAATAACATGGCTTCTTGCCAGGCTCCAGTACCAACTATCGGCAACACCAAGTGAACTAGGCCTCAGCATACTTTTGTCCGCCCCAGCCATCTTGGGTTGAAGGAGGCACGGACGAACCTTATCACAATTATGGTGAAAGGTGGTGCAAAAACTAGCAAATAATTCTCAACGTAGTGGTTATTTCAAAAGCTCTGTGGCATACTTCTTGGAACTTGCCAGTTACCTGGGCCCACGCATAGAGGTCTTTAAAGAACCATGGTGTATTCCCAGCTGATGAATCAAACGATTCTTTTTTGTTTGTTTGTTTGTTTGTTAGCTCATTATGGGGGTACAAAAGATCAGGCTATATACATTCCCCATGCCTCCCCTTTCCCCCGATTCTGAGCTTCAATTTTGTCCATTCCCTAGTCAGTGCACATCACATTCATCATGTAGGTGTGCACCCCTCCTCTCCCCCACCCCATCCCCCCCAGTTAGAACTTGAAGGGTGTCCATTCCCCAGGCAGTGCACATCACATTCATCAAGTAGGTATACACTCATCCCTTCCACCCGGCCCCAACCTCTGTCCGATACCCAATTGGTGTTGTTCCCAAATGTGCACTCAGGGAAACCAATTTGCTGGTGAGTACATGTGGTGCTTATTTTTCCATTCTTGGGATACTTCACTTAATAGAATGGGATCCAGCTCTCTCCAGGAGAACCAAAGAGATGCCATATCGCCATTATTTCTAATAGCTGAGTAATATTCCATGGTATACATATACCACATTTTGCTAATCCATTCATGAATTGATGGGCATTTGGGTTGTTTCCACATCTTTGTGATTGTGAATTGTGCTGCTATAATCATTCAGGTGCAGGTGTCTTTTTTATAGAATGACTTTTGTTCTTCTGGGTAGATGTCCAATAATGGAATTGCTGGATCGAATGGTAGGTCTACTTGAATCTGTTTAAGGTATCTCCACATTGCTTTCCACAGGGGCTGCACTAGTTTACAGTCCCACCAGCAGTTTATGAATGTACCTATCTCGCCACACCCACACCAACATGTATAGTTTTGGGACTTTTTGATAAAGGCCATTCCTACTGGAGTTAAGTGATATCTCATTGTGGTTTTGATTTGCATTTCCCTGATGATTAGAGATGTTGAACACTTTTTCATATGTTTGTTAGCCATTTTTATATCTTCTTTTGAAAAATTTCTATTTATGTCCTTTGCCCACTTTTTGATAGGGTTGTTTGATTTTTTCTTACTGATTTTTCTGAGTTCTAAATAGATTCTTGTTATCAGTCCTTTATCTGATGTGTAGTATGCGAAAATTTTTTCCCATTCTGTAGGTTGTCCATTTACTCTCGTGACTGTTTCTTTGGCTGTGCAGAAGCTTTTTAATTTGATCAGGTCCCATTTATTTATTTTTGTGGTTGCTGTGATTGCTTTAGGGGTCTTCTTCATAAATTCTTTGCCTAGGCCAATGTCTGTAAGAGTCTTTCCTACATTTTCTTCTAGAATTCTAATAGTTTCTGACCTTAGGTTTAAGTCTGTTAACCACTGTGATTTGATTTTTGTGTGTCCTGTTTTAGTCTTCTACATGTGGATATCCAGTTTTCCTAGCACCATTTATTAAATAAGGAATCTTTTCCCCAGAGTATGTTTTTGTCTGCTTTGTCAAAGATTAGATGGCTATATGAGGATGGTTTTATATTGGGATTTTCTGTTCTGTTCCACTGGTCTGTGTCCCTGCACTTGTGCCAGTACCAGGCTGTTTTAAGAACCACAGCCTTGTAGTATAGTTTGAAGTCTGGCAAATTAATACTTCCCATTTTGTTTTTGTTGTTTAAGATTGCTTTTGCTAAACGGGGTCTTCCCTGGTTCCATACAAAGCGTAAAATTATTTTTTCTATGTCTGTGAAAAAAGATGTTGGTAATTTAATAAGGATTGCATTGAATCTGTAGATAACTTTGGGCAGTATAGACATTTTAACAATGTTGATTCTACCGATCCATGAGCATGGTATGGTTTTCCACCTATTTACATGTTCTGCAATTTCCTTCCTCAGTGTTTCATAGTTCTCCCTATAGAGGTCCTTTACCTCCTTAGTTAAATAAATTCCTAGGTATTTTATTTTCTTTGTTGCTATTTTGAAGGGTATTGAGTCCTTAATTTGGTTTTCCATTTGACTGTTATTGGCATATATGAATTCCTCTGATTTGTGTGTATTGATTTTCTATCCTGAGACTTTACTGAATTCATTGATCAATTCCAGGAGTCTCTTGGTTGAAACCTTGGGGTTTTATAGATATAACATCATATCATCAGCAAAGAGTGAGAGTTTGATCTCTTCTGTCCCTATTTCAACTCCCTTGATTCTGCTCTCTTGCCTGATAGCTCTTGCAAGGACTTCCAATACTATGTAGAAAAGTAATGGGGACAGTGGTAAGCCTTGTCTGGTTCCAGTTTGAAGTGGGAATGCTTTCAGTTTTTCCCCATTCAGTATGATGTTGGCTGAGGGTTTGTCGTATATGGCTTGTATCATTTTTATATAGGCCCCATCTATGCCTATTTTGTTAAGTGTTCTTATCATAAAAGGGTGTTGAATTTTGTCAAATGCTTTCTCTGCATCTATTGAGAGGATCATCTGATCTTTATTTTTGCTTCTATTTATGTGATGAATTACATTCCCATATGTCAAACCATCCCTGCATCTCTGGGATGAAGCCCACTTGGTCGTGATGGATTATTTTTTTGATAAGCACTTGGATTCGATTTGTTAGAATTTTATTGAGAATTTTTGCATCTATATTCATAAGAGAAATTGGTCTATAGTTCTCTGTTTTAGTTGCATCCTTTCCTGGATTTGGTATCAGGATTATGTTGGCTTGGTAAATAGTGTTGGGGAGAATCCCATCCTTCTCTATATTGGAGAATAGTTTATGTACGATGGGCACCAGTTCTTCTTTGTAGGTATGGTAGAATTCAGGTGTGAACCCATCTGGTCCAGGGCTTTTCTTTTTGGGAAGGTTTTTTATTGCTGTTTCAATTTCAGATCTAGATATCGGTCTATTCAGGAATTCTGTGTCTTCCTGGTTGAGCCTGGGAAGGCTGTGTGTTTATAAGAATTTGTCCATTTCCTCCAGGTTTTCTAATTTGTGTGCATAAAGATTTTTGTAGAATTCATAGATGATATCATGTATCTCTGTGGCATCAGTCGTGATTACTCCTTTCGTGTTCCTGATCGAGGTTATAAGAGATTTTTCTTTTCTGCTCTTGGTTAGTTTAGCCAGAGGTGTGTCAATTTTGTTTATTTTTTCAAAGAACCAACTTTTGGTTTTATTAATCTCCGTTATGGTTTGGTTTAATCTCCCTTATGGTCCTTTTCATTTAGTTCTGATTTAATCTTAATAATTTCCTTCTGCTGGGTTTGGGTTTGGTCTCTTCTTTCTTCTCCAGCTCTTTGAGTCTATTCATTAGATTGTCTATTTGTAAGTTTTCTGTCTTTTTGGTATAGGCATTTATGGAAATAAATTTTCCTCTCAGGACTGCTTTAGCTGTGTCCCACAGATTTTGATAAGTTGTATCTCCTTTGTCGTTTAATTCAGAGAATCTTTTGATTTCTGACTTGATTTCTTCATTTATAAAATGATTGTTCAGGAGAAGGTTATTTAGCTTCCATGACTTTGAGTAGAAATGAGGATTTCTGTTAGGGTTCATTGTTACTTTTATTCCACTGTGATCCGAGAAGCTGCATGGTATTATTTCTATATTTTTAAATTTTTTAAGACATGCTTTATGTCCTAAGATATGGTCAATCTTGGAGAATGTCCCATGAGCTGATGAGAAGAACTTATATTCAGTGGTATTTGGGTAGAATGTCCTGTAGATGTCAGTCAGGCCCATTTGTTCTAGCATTCTATATACGTCCAATATTTCTTTGTTTATTTTTTGTTTGGAGGATCTGTCTTGAACTGTCAGTGGCGTGTTAAAATCTCTGGCTACTAAAGTGTTGTTATCTATCATTTGGTTCAGATCAAGTAGGGTTTGCTTTATGAATCTGGGTGCACCTAGATCGGGTGCATATATGTTAAGTATAGTTATGTCTTCTTGTTGAATTGTACCCTTCACCAGTATATAGTAACCATCTTTGTCTTTCTTTACTTTTGTTGATTTAAAAACTACGTTATCGGAGATTAGAACTGCCACGCCAGCTTTCTTTTGGGTTCCATTTGCTTGGAATATTGATTTCCACCCTTTTATTTTCAGTCTAAATGCATCCTTGCAGGTTAGATGAGTTTCCTGAAGACAGCAGATACTTGGCTTATATCTTTTTTATCCATCGGGCCAGTCCATGTCTCTTGAGTGGGGAATTCAATCCATTCACATTTAATGAGAGAACTGATAAGCGAGACAGATTGCTGTTCCTCATGTTGGGTTGAATTTCATTGATCTGTTTTCTCTCTTGAGCCATTATGATAACTGTGTTTTCATATTTATCTCTTGATTAGTGTTACATTCGAAGGTCCTTCTTGTGCTGGACCACGTGTAACTCTGTTTTGAATACTTCTTGGAAAGCTGCTCTTGTCTTGGTGAATTCTCTGAGTTTTTGTTTATCTGAGAATGTCTTAATTTCACCTTCATATATAAAACTGAGCTTATCTGGGTACAGGATTCTAGGCTGGGCATTATTCTGTTTCAGAAGAGTGAGAATGGGGCTCCAATCTCTTCTTGCTTGTAAGGTTTCAGTTGAGAAATCTGGCGTGATTCGGATGGGCTTTCCTT